>NC_141157.1:111753301-112010801 GCF_053477565.2 Lygodium microphyllum
ACTTATGGCATGTGTGGATTCTTCCAAAACCCTAAACTCTCAATCTACCACCACCAAAGAAATGAGAAGAAAAGAGGTGTTGAGAAGGGCACCTTATGCTAAACCATTTAACTTCATTATGATAAAATAATTAGTACAAGTTCTCTAATGTTTGAATCCATGGAGGCTCAAAACATGAATGTGGGATATACCTTAAGGCATCATGGGATGCTTCCCACCATAATTAAAAGTATCATAATTAATTGTAGTAGTAGTAGTAGGTGTCATCATCATTGCTACCATTGTTGTTGTTTTGAATACATATATAGTCTAAAGCTACCTTATGTGAATACATTGATTTCTTGGTATCTCTATAATTTAGATATAACAAGCATAATGAGATGAGAGGAGGGATTGTCTACAACATATGATGCTGAAAAATGAGGCCAAATGTTGTAGCAAATTCATCAACATCCTCATGTAATATGGCACCTAGTTTTTGCTCAATTTCTTGCTTCTTTCTCAATCCCCCACCTCCCATGACATTCTCCTCCAACTTCTTGAATATGCTCTTTTCAAATTTTAAGGTTTTTCCACTTGAACCAGATCTTTTTGGCACCCTTCCACATCTTTGGACTTATTTTTGACCTGCCCCCATGGCTTCTTGACCCAAATGCTATGTATGCATGCTAAATTTTACCCTCATTTTTTCTCATCTCTAAAATGTCTATGCTTTTCACTAAAAACCTTTCTCCGTATCCTTTTTCTATCACTTAATTTTTTTTGTCTCCCTAAAATTTCCTATCTAAAATATCTCAACTCTCTACTTCTAACTTTACCTCAATAGCATGATCAAATACAGCTTTACGATCTTATTTGTATTAAGTTTTTATGAAAAATATTATGTAATACAGAGCTAAAGCCCTTTAGTTTGCAGGAAAAATAGTGTAAAAATAGCTCAAAATAAACAATTATCAACAGTCTTGGATTAAATCCCTATAAAAGCTACTTATTGGTACTCTCTACTTGTCCATTTGCATGGGGATTATATGGGTGGTTCTATTATGTTTAATTTTTAGAGCTTTGCTTAAGGCTTCTACGACCTTATTCAAAAAGTGTGTTCGATGGTTGGACACTAGTTCTTTAGGTGGATTGAAATGGCAGACAATTTATTCCATAATAAAACTAGTGGTTTCCTTGGAAATGTCCTTCATTGTAATGCTCGAGCTACTTCATACCATTTTGTAAAGTAGTCCATCAACACAATGATATAACGCTTCTACGTAGTAGACAAAGGATGCACAGGTTCAACAAAATTGATGCCCCCCTTCTCAAATGGCAAAGTCACAAGAATAGGATTAAGCAACTACTTACGAATTGCCCTATCATCATATCTATGATAGACATCACAATGCTTAATATATGCAGAAAGCATCTTGGAAAAGCATGGACCACCAATAGCCAGCATGTAAAGCTTTTGGGCAATGAGTTGTCTAGCAAAATGGCCTACACATGCTGAATCATGTCACTCCTCTAGAATAAAGGGTACCTCATCAAGCACCACAAAATGATGATAAATCTCATCCACATCTTTCTTATAAAAGATATCAGCTGTTATTGAAAAGCAAAGTACTTGTAGCTTAATCTTCATTTTCTCGGATTTAGAAAGAGTTTTCACTGAGTTGCAAGTTGATAGATAATGTGTGATAGATGGATATCATGACAAAATAAAGGTTGCATCAATTTTGCATAAGTCCTCATAGTCACTAATATCATCCTACTCTTCCTTAGGCTCACCAAATCTACTAGACACTGTATGACACCCTGTAGCTTTGGTGGCTTGCTCCTAATTTCATAGCCAAAATCATGTAAAGAGATCAACCATTTGGCTAGGAGATCAGGGGGTAGAAGCTTGTTCAGTAAAATAAGCGCAATCCCTCTGCCATCTTGGTGAAGAACACCACCTTCTCATAAAGAATATAGTGACTGAACTTCTTGGTGGCAAATACCATAGCCAAGCAAACCTTCTCTAAATAGCTGTAATGAAGCTTTGAAATTTCCAACTTCTAGCTTGTGGATGATAAAGCTGTGCCTCCCAAATTTGGGATAGGTAACAACTAATACTACGCCTCGTTGCAGTTGTGAATATATAGAAAGCCTCACTTCTTTTTGAAGCTTTTAAAATTAGCACTTTGGATAATTCCATTTTAACATATTCAAATGTCACTTTGCATGCTTCTGTCCATTCAAAAACATGACTGTGAGATAAAAGATTTATCAAGGCTAACGAACGTTTAGTCAATGCATTAATGAATTGATGATAGTACCCCACATATGAAACACAATTGCAAACTTCCTTAGGGAAAGTGGGTGGCTTAGGGCCACAATAACAACCACCTTTTCAGGGTTAGTGGGCAATGCCAGCCACACTCATAACATGACCTAATAGCAAACCATAAGGCACCTCAAAAACACACTTCCGAGGATTCAACACTATGCAATACTCATGACATTGCTCAAAGCATGCGCATAGAACAATCAACTATCTATGGCGGGTCATGGTAGCTACCCCCAAATTATTGATGAAAACCTTCAACTCTTTAGGGGATATATTAGCAAAAGTCTTGTCAGCCGTTCTTTGCAAAGACCCAAGAGCATTACATAGGCCAAAAGCCATCACATGGTATACAAAAGTACCAAAAACTATAGTGAATGTCATCTTTAACTTATCCTCTTCAATCTATGGCTATTTGGTAACTTGTGAAAGATTCCATGAAAGAGTATATCACTTGCCCTACCTGTTGTTCTAAAATCTGATCGATAAAGGGCAGAGGATAATAGTCTTGTTCAATTCCTTAAAATTGGCAGGTAGGCAGATTTGATTGTTCTTTTTCTTTCTTATTACCACCGGTGAACACCATTTTGTATGTTCAATGGGAAAGGTCACATTGAGTGCATCAATTTCTCAAAAAGAGGTTCTCTCAACTCAAAAGCATACGTCTAACCTTTTGCCTCATCGGGTTACTACCTTCTTTCAATGAGCTTGTATGTATAACAATAGAGGGTGGAATCCCCTTAAGTTCCATGTAAAAATATCCCTAAACTCCTATAGGAGTGCCATATAATCTGCACACTCATCAACAACAGATAACATAGTGTTGAGATTAATGGGGCATGGATCATTGGGAGTCCCAAGATCCATCTCTATCACATCAATATCACAAATCCTGTCCTTTGCCTCTATTGGCTCATTTAAATATGCTTAGTAAACCTCCTTAGTAGTAGAACCCTCTTCATAATCAATGGAACTTGAGGTTCCAATAGCTAAGGTTCCCTTGAGTGCCTCCCATTCCGTAGTGGGAGGAAATGCCCTTTCATCCAACTGGTGCTCAAGGTATGCATCCAAAATTATTCTCTTTAACCCATGCAAAAAATCAGTCAACCAGCTAGGATATCCACCAAACAATCAGAACGTAATATCCATAGAGGTCTAAGCAACAATTGATAGCTTGGCCTCCCACTGAATTGGATAAGATGGAAGTCAAAGATTCACTCAATATTAGCAGTTATCAGATGTACTTGTGCTACTATTCCTTTTGGTTGCCTTAGACCATCATCAACCATTTTTAAAATTGTCATGACATCCTTTTGGATTGGTAGACATGGCCTCTCCAATAAATCTATACTCATAATGTTTCCAGATGAGTCGGGATCCACCACTGCATTTTCTTCAAGATTTCATTGACATAAACCTGGACCCTAGGGTAGTGCTTCTCTACATGATCCTACCATTCACTACCTGCTTGATGGATACCAAAAGGTTCTACGACATAACCCATTTGTAGGATTTTCTTGAACTCCTTACAAATGTTCAGTGATAGTTGGATTAGTTATAGTAGATTCACATCCGGTTTGACTCCACTAGCATGTTTGCTAGGTCAAACTCACGGAAGTTTGCCACTACTCTCTTCTCTTTCCACACCATCTGCTCTTTTGGCTTCTTGATAATCTTAGTACCCTCCTTTTCTTTCAATTTCCATTTCCTTTGACCACAAGCTCCTCTAAAACACTATCATTTTTAAGAGGACTTGCCTGGGTATCCAACACCTTCTTATCATCCTACCTACTAGGTTTAGGGTTAACTTTGCTTGTACTAGGATCATATTTCTGATTGTCTTTCAATTTTTGACCCCTAGTTACTACCCAAACATTGTTAGAAGATAAGCTCTCATTTATTGACAAACTTTCAACCAAACTTACCCCACTGGGCATTTCCATGAGTGTGGCTTTACCCCTTTGCAAAATTTGCTTAGGGTCCTTACCTTTAGTATTCTTGTTATTCACATGATGGTTCACATGCCTAGGTTGCTGACTACCTTGCTAGAGAGAACTAATCCTACTCCAAGAGGTAGTGGCCATGTGATGAGACTTCTTGCATATATCGCATTTGACATTAGGATAATTACAACAAAAATGCTACCCACCACACCACTTATAGCTGAATTGTGGTGGGCTCACATCATTCGGCTTTCTAGTACCCAATAGATTTTGCTGATACTTAACACAATTAACATCTACAATGATTTGGCGGGTATTGCTCAGTGATCAATGGCTTCAGCAGCAGCTACCCCCTAGTAGGTTGCACAACTTGCAAAGGGGGTGCTACCTATAGTACTGACCCTTGGTTTATAAAAGGATCTCTTTGATTAGCTATTGGCTTAATGACATTTGGAGGAGCTAGCAACAAAGGCACATTCTGTATCATGCTTCCTCTACCATTTAGGCTGGTCACAGGGATACTGATCGCACCTTGGTCTTCACTAACCGATCCCAAATTATTTCTAGGACAAAGGCTTGAATTCAGATTTTCCCTCAATGCATAGGCCACTTGTAAGTGGGACTCTATTTTCTCTACTTGGGTTATACAAGTATCTATATCCACTAGAGAGACATTACTCAGCTGCACTTGGATATTGAAGTCCAGCCCATGCAAGAAATATTGCAGTTGGGTACTAGGTGGGATAGGGATAGAGGCTTGCAATTTGCGAAAGACCTCTTTCATCACCACACAGTCACTTCCTAGTGACGATTTTGTATCAACAGGCAACAGGGATGATTCTGTAACTCCCAATGTCTCCACTACGATATAAATGCTATTCCAATCCTTTTTAGTAATAAGTAGACCAGTAATGGAATCCATGGTAATATGTGTCTATTTTTCTTCAAGAATAGGAAATGGTTGCAACAAACCACCTAACTTATGAGTACTAACCTTATTTTGGTATACACTTCATGAAATAGTCCTTAACATCTTTTCACAATCCTTTCCAGTGAAATGTCTTATTGATTGTATCATAGGTCTTAAACACTCCAAATTGTCCAGCTATGGGCGAAGAATATAGCTCTTCAATAATTTTCAGCTTGAAAGAAGCTTGAAAGAAGAAGTAGAAGGAAATAACAGTCTTACCATTAAGCTAGATAATGCAATTTTTAAGCTAATAATGTGAGCTTTCCTCTATAAGGCCCTGCTATAATTTCTAAAGTATATGATTAAGCTCATCACATCAAAGAAGCTGAAAGAAGAAGTAGAGGAAATAACAGTCTTACCATTAAGCTAGATAATGCCATTTTTAAGCTAATGATGTCATAAAAAAGATAGGCTTCCTATAACTCCTTAATCTAGTCCGCATGTAACTCAATCATAGTTGAAACTCGACATGCCTACATTCTAAAAAGAGAATAAACTACCACATTGTCTTTGCCCCTTGTATAAGTGATGTCAAAATCATAACTTTACAAGATAGCTACCCACCTACGTTGCTTAGGGGTAAGATTTGACTTAAGTAAGAAAATACTTTAGGACCTTGAGATCACTTTGAACTCTAAACCAATTGCCATACAAATAATGATGCCGTTTCTTAATCACATGTAGAATAGCCAACATCTCTTGGTCATAGACATTCATAGTCATCTCTTTATCTGTAAGCTTACGTCTTTCAAATGAAATAACTCCATGATCCTATAGTAAAATAGTTCCTATGCCATGGCTAATGGCATCACATTGTATGGTAAACTCCTTAGAGAAATCTAGGTATACTAGAATAGGAGTAAAAATATGTAATTCCTTTCATTGGTTGAAGCTTCTATCTACTGTATCCCAAAAGAAAGCTTCCTTCTTCAACCTATTAGTCAAAGGATCTGCTACCACCACATAATGCTTAATGAATTTGTGATAGAATGATGATAGACCAAGAAATCCGTTAAGTGAAGTAGTGGTGGTAGGTAGTGGCCAATCTCTGAGACACTGCACCTTCTTAGGGTCAACTTGTATCCCTTTTTCATTGATAATATAGCCCAAGTACTCCACTTCAGTTCTATATGAAAGAGCACTTCTTCTCCTTAGCAAAGAGTTTGTGATGCCTCAACACATAAAAAACCTTCCTCATATGTAATAAATGGCCATGTAGAGTCTTACTATAAATCAAGATTTCATCAAAGAAGAATATGATAAACTGGAAGAGAAAAGGTTGCAAAATCTTATTAATCAAACTTTGGAAGATAGCTAGAGATTTAGTAAGTCCAGATGGCATCACTAGAAAATGATATAGTCCACAATGAGCTCTAAAGGTAGTTTTAACTTCATCACCCTCTCACATACTAATTTGATGATATTCGGACTCGGAATCAATCTTGGCAAAGAATATAGTCTCCTTGAGCTCATCAAGAAAATCATCAACTCTAGGATTTGGATACATGTTCTTCACTATAATCTTATTTAGATCTTTGTGACCAATGCACATCATGAAGGATCCATCTTTCTTCTTCACTGACAAGACCAAAGATGCATAAGGTGAAGAACTAGGTTCAATAAATCCCATTTGTAAAACCTCCTTGATTTGATTGATTGCTTCTTCACGCTTGCATTTTGGCAATCTGTAGGGTGGCTTATTAACTGACTTTGAATGAGGTTCCAAATTAAAAAGGTGATCCATTGCTCTCTTTTAGGGGCTAATGAAGTAGGTACTTCAAATAAGTCCTTGTACTCCTCGAGTAGAGCTTTCAGAGCTGGATGCTCTGTTGAAATCTTGGATTGATTTTCTACCTCTTTATTTAGATGTAAAACAAAAAAATGTGAGCACTTTTTGTACTCTTTCTTGAGTTGTTTAATGGTGATAAGATGAAAATCATATTTACTTGGGATACCCTATAGACATATAGGCTACCTAGGTAATCAATGGAAAACTCTATGTACACCTATGAGATTTCCTTAAGTCATTGGCCAATCACAATCAAGCACAATATCTATGGGTCCCATTTCCAAATCAATTATGCTCACATGTACCTCATAATTCTTAGCTAAATGTATAGGAACCTCTAGGCACATTTGAGTGCCGATTTTCTCTTCACCATTAGCTACTTGTATTCTTATGGGTTGTTATAAATTAATGGAAAAACAATGTAACTTGTCCACAATTAACTTATTCACAAAACAATGTGTACTGCCACCGTCTATCATAGAATAAACACATCCTTTCCATGAATGGTACCCTTCATACGAAGTGTTTTAGGGCTCATTGAACCTATCCAAGTATCCATGGAAATAGAACAAAGGGTAGTGGCAACAAGAGGTAAATTTAACCCACCGCGATAAAAAAGAATATGCCCACTAGGGTCAATCCACAACCTCATAAGATTGTTTGAGATCAGGATCCTCATCATGGTCTTTAAATTCATCTTGTGCACTCACTCTTGGTTCACCACAATAACCTCATCATCCACATCCTCGAGTACTATCATATTGTAATTCATAGCCTTGGCATTCTTGAAAGTGCACTTAGATGCATGATTAATCATATACTTTTCATCACATTTGAAACATAGACCCTTTTCTTTTCCTTCCTTGAAAAGATCTATAGGCATGAACTTGCCATTGTTTGTGGAATTATTTTGGGATGTATTGTCATCTTGCCTAGGCTCCACTTTATGGATAATGCTAGCTTTGAAGCACTTTGCTATCTTAAAGCATTGAAAGTAAGATCTGTAGGGACTTTGGGACTGCTAAATGAAGTATTGGAACATCCATAATTGCCACAAAAGTTGCCCTGTTTAGCAACAACCCTTTGCTATCCAAAAGAAGCCTACATAGGAATGTTCCTCCTATACTTACCAGTATACCTCTCTACTAGCTCAATGGCATGGAATAGGCTGGCAAGTTTCTAGGCCATAACATTAAAAATGACAAATTAGGCTCTAGACCATATATCTACTTATGCAACTTTGCATCATCATTCACACTCTCTACATACATGGTAATATTTAAAAATTGTTTTATATACTCTTTGACTAATAAGCTTCTTTGATCCCAACTGATACGATATTCTTGCCAACTTTTCTTTCTCAATGGGAGATACAAACACCTAAGCCATCTTAGCTTTGAATTCCTCCCATCTATCTACCTGTTTATTTTTCCTCTTTATGTACCTCCACCATGTATGAGCAAAGACCTCATGGTGAAGTGTAGCAAAGTGAATCTTTTTGTCATCTAACCTAGGAAAAATGTCAAAGTATGACTCTAACTTTGATTCCACTCCTCCAAATCAATCAATGATGATGAATGACCACTAAATTTTTTTAACATAATAATTGTCATGGAGTTCCCTCTCAACAAAACCTTGCTATCCATTAGTTACTTGGAGATGCATATCCATGTAACTGCCATTGAGGTTTAAAAGATTAGAGGCACTCCTATGATAGTTGGTTTGAAAGCTAAAGGAATAGGTGGCTGGCTTCTAGTGGTTTGAGGAGGATTTGACCCATTAATGATCAAAATAGGATCATTAGCTCTAAAAGAAGTCTCCCCAATCTCATAAGTGTTGTGTGGTATCCCTTTCTTCCCAATAATACATGGTTGAGGATTATTATTCGATGGTAGTGGCTGAAAGGCTATTTATCTCTACTATCTTTATCTACCATTTGTATCACCACAAGTATAGAGATCTAAATATTGAGTTTGTCCAAAGAATCTCTAAAGGAAGAAGAAAGGTTCTCCAAGGAATCCTTAGTAGATTGGGCCATGTGCTCCATAACTTGCTTGGTTTGCATATTTGATTGAACCAATTGTTAAACCACTCGATCCAATTTAGAAACCAATTCCATGTATTTGATGGAATATTTAGTCTTATGGTTACAAAGAGTGCTATTAAGAGTACTATAAGCACCATATTCTTGTGAATGACATGCCTCAAGTATTGCCTCACATGTTTCCCTAATTTGTTGCTAAACATCATCATTAGGCTACAAGGTGCTCCAATACGTGATTAAAAAGTCATGGGAAATGGAATGCTAGTTCCAATGGATCCAAACTGGTGCACTATTCTGGAAATACCACTAACAAGGGTTCACTTTTGCACATTGCATTGTTTGGTTAGAATAATTGAGAAGCTAGTATATGAATATATATGCTTTGCATACAAGATGTAGCTTGTGTCAAAAGCTGATGCTACATGCAAGAAGGTAGAACGTCTGAAGTTGGATTACACGGGGGCCAAGTAGAAATAAAAAAGGACGAGAAAAATTTGGAAAAGAGTGGAAATATCCCTTGTAAACCATGCTTTGGTGGACCCAAGGCTAGGAAGTTTATATCTCCACCTCGAGATGAGGAAAGCAATATACTTGTAAAACAACCAGAGAAGTATGCAGCATGGAAAAGTTGCACCTTGCTATTCCGGATTGGAGCAATGGGGGATGAACGAGGATTGCAAAGGTAGAAGTGTGGATACACCTAGATAGCTTAGCAGCTCTCTTACAAAAGTTGAGGTTTAGGGATGGTGATGCCAATACATTTAAAGAGATAGTTGCTAAATTTCATAAGTCCATGGTGGAGGCATGGACTACAAATAGTATAGCACACTACATGGTCAATATTGTCACCATTACAAAAAAAATCATCATTTCAAATTATTTAGTGTTTCTAATCTCTCTTCTTGTGTAGCATATACTTGAATCACATGGTCCATACTTTGCAGTTCAAGGAAGTTTGGCAGTATAGTCAACTCAAGGCATGGAACAATCTCATTGGCAAGATCATTGTGCTTTTCAAAAGGTAACTGATCATGGAGGTAGAACCACCACTTATTAGTAGCTCTCGACAAATGCACCACTTATTGGGACAAAAAATGGGCCCGAAATTGGACCTCCTATGCTCACCAAACCACCCTTGTAGCCTTGTAGCTAGGAGCGTCTGGAGGCTATACAGTAATATATCTAAATCATACATTTGTATGATTTGTAATCCAATGTTTTTTTCCCATCTCAAGAGGGAGTATACCACACATATAGGTGATCAACACCTCGTTGCACACACATATAGAGTACCCTCTAGTCAATCCCTGTTGTGGCTCCTACACGGCTCTCCCACATCCTAAGGATTGGCCGCAGGATGCGTTGTTTTAAACATAAAACACAATCATAACATTGTTTACTCTTTTTTCAAGCTACACATTCAAATAGATATTTTTGTTTCCTCACTTAATCAATCCCCAAAGAAAACCGTACTATCCTAGAGCTCAGGGATTCTAAGACTCTTATTGTTGGTTAGTAGTTTTCATAACCAATTGCAATGTATCCAGAAGACTTCCTTTTTCTTAATACCATGCATAAGAATGAAAATGCAAGGTGTAATGCCATATAGTGCTCAAACAAATTAACCGCAAATAAGCCAACGTGTCATGTGAAGACATTCTTTCAATGATTTTCTTTCTAACGAAGTGTTGCATTGCTTAGAAACAATACCAAACTAATGTGTGCTATTCTCTTTAAAAAAATTAAATGAACCCTATATGCTTCATTTCAATGCACAAGCAATTATATTTCTATGTAAAATTCTTGAAATTGCAACTTCTTTATGTGTTCATTTATGTACTGTGTTTTCTATATTTTGCGATATTTTCACCATGGAACACCCTCTAAATGACCACTTTAACACACAAATGGATGTAGAGTGAAGCAAACCTCATATCTACAACCATTATACACCCACTAACATTTTCCTAATTTTTAGTAAAATTTTTCATCTTAAAGTAAATTTTTATTTAAAAACTATTTTTAAAAATTATTTTAATATTAAATGTTTTTTTTGGTAATTTTCAAATTTATAAACCTTATTGATTTATGATTCAGGATTACATTCAATATAACTCCATAGGAATACTATTTCAACTATAAAAATTCATGAAAATTATATTTTTTCTATTAAATCTCACATCATGGGTTTTATGGTTTTTCTTTTTATTACGTGAATTGCTAGATATTATTGATTATTCTATTATTTTAGACAAATTCAAGCATATTCAACTATTTTCGATCATTTTCCATGAAAAGAACGAAAGATTCATTAGAAAATTCAATAAAAGATGCTTATGTTATAATCTTAATATGCACACATTGTATTTCAAAAATGGGAAGGCACTGATGCTCTTTTATAGCCTTGCTAACTCCTCCTTTTTTGTGCTTTCTTGATTGATTACTTGCATCTCATCTCACAAATCGACAACCATTCCCCCTCATCCTCTCAGCCCATATGAACCACGTTTATGGCGAGAGAGAAAGAAGAGAGAGAAATATTCAATTTCTATATTTTCATTCAATGTGTCAACTTGCTTGCTATTTTTCACGATGGGGAGCAAAGAAATCGGGGAATCCATGGCTAGGAGCCCCCCCAACCTTGTTCATCATGTTTTTCAAGTTTTGGCTCTTCTTAAGCTTAATCAACCCATAATTTACATAGCAATTGGTTCACACTTTTACATTTGTAATGTTGCGCAAGTAGTTTCGGGCGAACGGAGGGGCAAACAACCTCGTATTTGCGATTTGACTAGACGACACACTTTTTGGCATCGAAATCTATTACCTCGCCTTCCATTAGTTTCTTTTCAATTTTTGGATCAGGTAAGCGCTTCATAATGTCAAACCTTTGCGACCATTAAATGGGGGGACCAAATCGACTTTGATTGAAGAACGGACACTTGTGACGGATTCCTGGCATCAAAATGCATTTAGGTAAACTCCAACTCCTTGACATATTAGCATTCCAATTTTCACTAAAAACGCTTCTTTTATGCCTCTATGCCACTTTTGCACCTTAAATTCAGCTCCTAAAAAGTTAGATGTGAAGGATTGGCAATTAGGGCATCTCTTTCAAATGTGCCCTATTTCATTGTACTTATGGCACCTTTTTCCTTGGTCCTTTGAGTCACTATAGCCTTCTTTGGTGTTCATTGAGAGATACTTACCTTCAATAAGTGGGTCTTATGAAGGCTTTAGCTCATATGAGAGCGTTTTGCAAAAGTCAATTGGTCTTAGGGATTCTACGCAAATATTCAAGGGTTGATTTAGTCCATTGCAAAATTTTGCCACTTATTGGGTAGCATCCATAGGTGGGGGTGTATTTTTGAAGTGTCACACATTGAGAGTGATAGGTCTCTAGACATAATCCTAGTTGGCACACGGTAAAGAACTCACTCATCTTTGTAAGGAACTTGTTCATCTTGATAGAATAATAAGAAGGTGGCAAGTATATTTGTCTTATAGCCTTCTTAATATCTTCCCCCGCCCTACAAGGGTTTTGATCGTAGCATTGTCTCGGCACCACTTATTCCACCATAAGTATGCCTTGTCTACCAACTATAGTTTTGCAATCATGGCCTTGTTAGTTGTACTCATTCTTGCTTCATCAAAATAATCTTCAAGGGTCTTGATCATCCATACTTCAACTTTACTCTCAACATCTTGTCCCTTTCTTGTAATTTCACGCAGCTTGCTTTACTTCAAGAGTTTTTTTTTTTGTTGGAGCTCAACATTCATGGTTACAGAAGGTGGCAATCCAAATTAATATAATTTAGGTTGTTTCTTTTATGATATCTTCAACTCTTTCACTCTTGATCTTATAGTCAAAATGAAAAATAAACACAACATATATTTTTGTTAACTTGTTTATATTGTTTCACTTTAATACCATGTATAACATGCCTATCAAATGCTCTCTTGACAACACGATTTCAATAGCCTAGGCGATACCATCTAGAACTCCCTTGAAATATCTTGAACTGTGCTGCTTAGGATCTCTTGAGTTTACCTTGCAATGGAAGCTCCATCCCACTTCCACAAGGATCGATATGAAAATAAGGTTCCTAAACAATACTAAGGTTACCTACAATTTATCTAGCATTGGTCACATGTAACTTCTTGTACAAATCAACCCAAACTAAGGTGGACTTGTGTCATGCTTCGTTCAAAGAGAGTGAGAAATGAGGAGAAGCTAGTGTGTTGATCCCTCTATCCATGGAGTAAAGTCTCAACCCTCCCGCACCCCCCCCCCCCCCCCCCCCCCCCCCCCAAACCCCAATCCCTAGAAACAACACAAGGTTGGGCTCTATGATATTTCCTAGTACACTCATCATCCAATTCTTTCCTAAAACCTCCTAAGTTCAACATTTTTTAAGAAAACCTCTTGATTCATTGAGATCACCTAGCTATAGAACGGAACCAAGATCCGGCATCCCCCTTATCTTTTATGATAGAGTTTCTTAATTATCTAATTACCTAGCACAATTAGTTTGATATGCAAAATCAACTTCTTTAATTAGCCTTTTAGTACAAGGTTCATTCACATAATTTAGGCATAGAGACAAAGAAAAGGCCAAGCAATCTTTAGAAAACAGTAGCAAAGTGTATTTATCTGCACGTTCTCCAAGGTGCAACAGTGATCTAGTCTTCCATCCCTTACACCATGACCTATATCCAAAGCACCTAGATACCCGTGCCCAACTCTTGTGGGCACAATCCATATAATATCCTTTATCTAGAATAGGGTCTTCCATCTCCATCCTCAGCTAAGCCTGGTATGTCAAAAGGTTCCTTAACCCACAAGCTAACGTAGGAGCAAACAACATTCCATGGTGGCCTTCTCACCATTCGACCTTCGGCCAATGTATGCCCATTTGGATATCTTGCCTTTATTGGTATATTTTTCTTATAGTGTAATCAAGGAGGTGGTCCACCCATGCAATAGACGCTCCTTTGAGAAACCCTTAGAATGTATATAATTCTTCTCCTTTGGTGATTTCCAAGATTCAAACAAGAACAAGGCAAAACAACCTATCTTTAACTAGGAAAAAAAATATTTCCCATGACAAGTATAATCATTTTTAAGACAAAATATAATTCAATCAACCCCTTTTTGAGTATCCTACAAAGGACAATCAATTTATCAACATAATCCTCTTGAAAAGTAATATTACTTGAAAAAGGATATATAACAGTCCCTTTGTATGCCTTGATTGCAAGTTAAGTTAGCACATCCACTACCATTAGCACTCCCATCTACTATTTAGTTGTTGGCTCCAATGATCGCCCACCAAAGAGAGCGTATTACTTATCTATAATCCATTTTATATTTCCAAAGAAAGGTTGTATATCATAATCCCCCTCCAAAAAGCATAACAAGCTAAGAATATTCAAGTAGCTTGAGTATACAAATAGAAATTTTCCTTAATCATTATAAGTACCAACAAGAGCCAAGATAGGGATAAAGCTAGTCTTTTCCAATCAATTATTGTACTTAATCGTAATCCCAATAGTAGCATAAAGAATCACTAACCATTCAATTCATTTAATGATGAATTATTCATCGATGTCTACTTTTTACACATAGGCCTAATACTCTTTCCATTGAAGTATGTTTTAATTCATAGAATCATAACCTATTCTAATACTTTGATTCGAGACACTTGAAAAACTTGTGGCGCGGGTGGGATTAATATCATCCTTTTGCGACCATATGCTTTGTATTTGAGGTGCTCCTCCTAAGTGCCATCACAGGCTTACTCCTCATGCTCCTTCCCAAACCTTGACAATACTTGCGCATATTCAAGCTTCAAGACTTGAGATCATGCTCCCTCCCATACAATTTCACATCTTGATGTTCTTTGAAGGGTTCAACAAGGTACTATATCTTCAATCAATCTCTCTCTCTCTCTCTCTCTCTCTCTCTCTCTCTCTCTCTCTCTCTCTCTCTCTCTCCCCACATCTATTTCTTACAATGTGCCTAAAATGAATACAGTCGAGAGAGAGGGGAAAACCTTTGTATTAAGGCTTATATAGCCTTTATTAATCTTCATTTTATGGTCCTTCCTTTGTCCAAGGATCAAATGAATGTAAGTTTTCTCTCACAATGCGAATCGATTGATGGTGGCGAAGGGGATGAGGGAGTTCTTAATGTAGGCGATGGGAAGATATGATCAAACAATGGTTCTTTCTCTCATTGAAGCTGATGATGACAATGAGGAAATGGAAACTTTTTCTTATGATATATGGTGGCGGTAGATAATCTCAATGGAGGTATTGGAGATGACGTTCGTGTTTAGATTGATGAGATGGAAGATGAAAAACACTCATTTGAGTGCATAGGTTGGACGATATGTTCGTTTACTGCCTTCGCTCAAGTTCATTTTGCATGGTGGCCGTGCAATTTATTTCCATCATATTGGCACGAGGGAGCAAAAGGGGAATTGATTCTAATAATACTCTTCAACTTTTAAAGCTTTACTTTAATTATTATTTTCTTTTGTCCTTTAGTACCCATTTCACACGGTTTAAACTTAGAACCTGGGGATATCACACTATGCTAATCGTAAGTAGATGTAACTAACCAAATACAATAATTGTTGAGTCTCAGTTCATGTGAAGGCCATAATGACCATGAGTATGCTCATTGTAAATATGGGAACCCATCTAACTAGGTGTCCTATCATCAATGTCCACACATGTTGAGCTTACACATGCTGAGCTTTCCATCTCAACACTCCTCCTCAAGATCAACTACATCTGTGCAACTCCAAGCTTGCTTCAAAATCTTTGAAGCTTCTCTACACCCAATGCCCTTGTAAACATATTAAGCTATGTGGTCATGTAATTTGACATGCACCAAGTCAATCTCACTTATAAGTACCTTCTCACCCACAAAATGGTAGTGCACCTCAATATGTTTTGTCCTAGCATGGAATATAAGGTTCCTAGCCATCTATATGCTACTCACGGTTGTCACAATGAATAACAAATGCACTATCTACTTAAACAACCAAATTAGCCAATGTCTTCTACAATCATATCATCTCACATATTGCTGTAATATTGATCCCTTGTATTGGATAAAGCAATTGTATGTCGCTTCTATTTACTGCTCTAGGAAACTACTACGCTCATCCAAATTTTCTTGAATTCTTTCTCCTCCTCCTTTACTTCAACCTCCAAAACATTATCTAATCGCAGTGATGCTCTAATACCATGACAAAAATCACATGGTGAGTACTACACCAAACACACACATGAAAGATGAGAGGAAAGCTCACTCAATCACACAAGAAGAGTGATGGGAGACCAAAATGTTATCTTTTTTGTCTTCTTTCTCGTGCATTACTAACATACACCAAGGATAGATAAGGTACAGTAATTGACTAGTACTATTATTATGTAGCTATAAGTAGATACAACTAACCAAATGCTATAAATAATGACTCAAAGTCCATGTGAGGTTCATGATCACTAATTATTAGTAAGTTATACATGCAAACCCATCTAGCTAGGCAATCCATCATCAATGTCTACATGTATTGAGCTTGCTATCTCAACAATTTGCAACAACAGAACAAACTCTTTACTAACAATCTATGTTTTTACCCACTTAGTGTTGTAGATGAGAACAATAGTAACTTCAAGAATTATGAATAGAATGTATCAAAACTTCGTAGTGCCTTCTTTCACTAATTTATCTAATGGCAAGTAAGGTCATCCTATCCTTAGCTTTGGAATACGCTTTTATCCTATGATCCTGCAAAGACCTAAGAAAAAGACTCTTGAGTTGCAAAGAATACTCAATACTTTGCTATATTGAAGAGTCCTTGACCCTAATAAAACACTCAAAAATCTCAATAGTAAAGCGCTCATAATATTCTATTGGAAGTAAACTCAAAGTTTGTGTAGAGACATGGGCTTGAAATTGAAGTACTTGAGCTCCACTATATCCCCATACATAAAAGAAACATCGAACAAGAAATGTGTTAGGGAAACCTAATATATGTTGTGTGACACTCATCCATGCATTGTGCATTCATTTTTCTTTTGATGCATTACACTATCTTTGGTATGAGACTTAGCCAACCATTGTTTTCTGCATGTACCAACATCAATCATTGAAGATAGCATTGATTCCAAATGATGCTTAGGTAAAGCATTGCAACTACAAGCTCATGTATTGTGTGCATTTCATTAGGTCACTGCTATCTAAAATGACGAATATTATATAGCTTATGAGCTTGTTAACATTTACAAAAAATACATATCCTTCTCACAACTTCTTGTAAATCCATCAAGATCATAACAAGAGGATGACATACACAAATATAAGGCCGCCATGCAAGGCTAGTTCTTCTAATACACCCAACTTCCTTTTGGCTAAACCTCCAACATGTCTACACAACACAATACATGACTATTACTTTGGTCCTTCATGACTATTACTTTGGTCCTTTAGTCATGGCTACTACTTTGTTCCTTTATAACTAATAATCTTGACAATGATTGCTATACTAAGTTCTTAATGCTTTACAAAAATCAAAATATACAAGACTTTGCATGGCTTAATTGTTTGATTCACTTTAGACTTCCATTTAACATACGAGAATTTGTCTCATACAATATCATTGATTGGCCCTAGCCACATCAAAGAGAAAAACTCCATCTATTATGTTGCCCCATAGACTCTTCCAAGTCTGTGCGATCAACCCAAAGTGGGGTGGATTACAATACTTTACCAAAGTGGGGTGGATTACAACACTACCACTTCGACTAAAATGAATTCTTCGAGTGGGAAGGATTTCAACGCTACCACTTAGTTTAACACTACCACTTCAACTAAAATGAACTCTTCAAGTGGGGAGGATTTCAGCACTACCACTTAGACTAAATGTGTCAACGACGCCACACATATGACAATCCACTTGAAGAAGATTATATGCATGTAGTAGTGACTAAGGGCCTTGTAATATTAAAGTAATATGCAACAAAACAATCTCAAGCCAATATCCACCCACAAAGGAGGGTCAGAGTCCTTGTGAAGAAAGCGGCCTATCTCAATGATGCCGTAAATATTAGACAAATCATAATCAACTTTCCGAGTGGATAAAAACAATCTCAAAATCTTGCACATAGGATATTTCCAGCCATATATACAAAGAAAGATTAACCTAAGATGCCTTGCAGGATGAGAGGAAAGTGTCTAACAAGTTCGAAACGGGGTCCCGAGAATACACACACACAAGAGGATCGTGACGAGCCACGAGGAGGACAGGCATGGAGGGCGGAGAAGGGAAGCAGACGAGGATCTTCGTCTGATAGGGTAGTAGGACCTGGGGACGCGGCCGCGGCTGCCGCCCCCTCCGGCAGCATGAGCTCGGCCTCTGGCTATGGAGACGGCATCATCATCATCATCGTCGTCATCGTGCGCAGTATGGACAACGTTATGTGCAGCAGACAAAGCAGAGGAGGAGGCCTCCATCGTCTCCGCCTTTAACTGCACATCTCTCGTTATCGCCTCTTCGCTGGTGCCTGCAAATAAAGACAGACAGACAGTGGAATTCACATAGGGGTTGAATGTTCGAGAAGCTTCTAGAGTCTCTCTCTCTCTCTCTCTCTCTCTGTGCAGTAAACCCACCCGTTATGCTAGCATCCATTGACACAATTCGGGCTCTGTTCAGTATGAGCAAGGCAGCCAGGATCCTGATGTAAATCACCGCCCTCGTCATTACCATCAATATGCCAGATGCGTTCTCTCTCTCTCTCTCTCGTTCGTGTATATATCTCATATTGTGTGCCTGCAACGTAGAAGACCTCTTCTCCTCCTGTCTCTCGCCCTCTCTCCACAAACCTCGAATGCATAGACACCTCAACTTTACCTAGACCACTTTAAAGCTGAGATTATATATTCTTTTCTTTGGCTTACTACTACCCCCCCCCCCCCCCCCCCCCCCCCCCAAATACACAACTGCAATGTTGAAGCCTCTAGTGTGAAAATGCCACATTAGCATTAATCTTATTAATTTTTTTAAAAAAATATTGCATATGCTTGTGTCATCAGTAAGAGTAAAACATTTACAACATCGTAAAGGCGATGCAACAGTCTTCAAGCCTCTAGAGCCAATCTGTCTCCTGCATCGAGAGATTGAATGACTCCCTTATTGTTGCTATTGATTGCCAGTTGGAGGTTTGTTTGATCCAGATTTGGGACCAGCATCTCAAGCCTTTCCTTGCAATGGACCTAGCTAACGTGGGGTTGTTGTTGCATAGGGACATGGGGGGCTCAAATGCAAAAGGATTTAGCTAGATTGAGGAGCTGACGAGGTATCCCCATTTCTATTGAAGGTGTGGGTCCACTTGGCCCGAGAGACTATTTTCTGCCAAGCTCTCGCTAGACCCTGAGCAATGTGTGACTAAGACAACTTGATTGGGCTATGGTAGTTGCTAACTACATCTTGCCATGTCGGCCTAAAGTAGGGGTGAGCTAAGGTTGTGATCCATGCTTCAAGAATCAATGCCCACGGTTGATTAGAGCCCATCCTCCTAGCCAGTGAGAAGATCAACCCGTTTGCCTTAGAAACCAGAGAGTCCGGCCTTGCACGTCCTTCAATCTTCATGGCAGCTAGAGTGTCCCAGCTGATTTGGACAAGGCCATATTTCTCTCCTTTTCTCCATAGGAAGCTTCTAGAATCTTTCTCTATGCTTGCCCCAAGCCGCGTTACTGAAGGGGAAGAATGAGGCCATGAACACATAAGCAAAGTGAAGATATTTTTTACTGCAATTACCTTGCTAGCTAGAGTTAGCAAGGCAGCATGCCATCTAGCTAGTTTAGCCTATATTTTCTCATTGAACTAGCTAAATCTTTGCTTGTTCGTGATGCCAATACCAACTGGGGCCCTTAGATATCTAATGATTTCTCCAAGTTGAATGACCTTGAAGCCGTATGTGTGCATCCACTCCTGTGGTCCTTCTAAGGAGAGAGGAAGGAATTCAGTCTTGGAGTGATTGATTACTAATGAAGAGAGAGCAACAAACTCATTGAATGTTTCAAGAAGGGAATCTATCGATTGCTTCACTGCAGCAACAATGGATGCTTTGTCATCCGCAAAAAATTGTGAGGGGGTGGAGGATCTGTTAGGAGGGAGCTATCCCTTGATCGTCCCATCTTGAATCTTTTTATCAATTCTGTGCAGCAAAGGATTAGTTATTAGGGCAAAGAGGAGAGGGGCTAAGGAGCATCCTTGCCGAATAGATCTTTTGAGTGGGAAGGAGCTGGTTACCCCCCCATTGATGTTGATGGATGCTTGTGCACTTGTGAATAGTGAGTTCACCATGGATATAAACACCGACCCAAACTTAAAGCGCTCCAATACCCTCCTAATGAAGGCCCAATTAATATGGTCATATGCCTTATCCAGATCGACATTGACTAGGACAAACTTAGAGTTGTGGGTCAGTGCAAGATCAATTGATAGGACTAGGTTGAGGATGGCGTCCTGAATTTTCTTGCCATTTATGAATCCAAATTGCCTTTCATGGGTTATTCTCCCTAGGAGGAATTTAATCAGTTGAGTCAGAGCTTTTAAGTAGACCTTATATGTGAAATTTAACAAAGTCAAGGGGCGCCAATTAGCCGGTTTGGTTCTTTGGGCCGACTTAGGGACAAGTTTGATGAGACCGTGGTTGGCCTCCCTTAGTAAACATCCAAATTGCTTGATCGAATTTAGCATGTCCACCATGTCTTCTCCACAGACATCCCAGATAGTTTGAAATAACTCAATTGGTAGGCCGTTAGGCACCTTCCCTGTTTTCATGAGTTAAACATTGTGTTTTACTTCCTCCACAGAAAACGGCTTGTCAAGGAGTAATGCTTCTATAGGCGTGATGGTTGGGGATCTTCCATCCAGAAATTTCTCTAGACGATGGCCAAAGTCAATCGGGAGATCAAGCTACATGCCAACAACTGCAGAAAGATGTATTTCAAAGACAACTGCAATAGAATACTCATCAGTGTGGAGTATTCCCTATTCATCTTCCACTAATGTTATGGTCTCCTTTGCATGCTTGAGTTTTAGAGCTTTTAAAAAGAAAGAATTGGGGGCGTCCCTAGCTAATTTCCACTGACCTCTCAGCAAGGTCTTGGCCGCTTGAACTTCATGTTCCTCCTGAAGCCTCATAAATTCTTCCACTCGCCTCAGTAGAGTTTGAAAATGGATGTCATCAGGCATGATGGTCAGTGCCTCCATGAGCTTCCCCCTAATTCAGCTTGTTGGCTGCTTCATCATCTTTTCTCCTTTGCGTTGCTACTTTCCTTTCGTGTGCTTTTGCTGCTACAGTGACAGCTTCAAGACATATTTTCCATCTAAAGGCAGGAGACAGGGCCAGGTCTCTAGCACTCTCCCAGGTCTTCGCCAATTCGATGACAAATCCTTTATTATCGAGGAAAGATGCGTTGAAGCAAAATAGAGGGGCCCCTCTGTGTTCTCCCTGTCAAAGCAACACAGAAGGACATTAGTATAGGCAAATGGTCAAAGTTGAGATTGTTGATAGAGTACGGTAGGAAATGTTGCCACAAAGCCACCATGTCCCCTCGGGTGGAGTAAAAGCGATCAAGTCTACATGCCCTCCACATGCTGTCCACATGGCGGTTGTGCTAAGTGTAGGGCACATTCTAAGAGCCTAGGGTTAGGATTGCAAGATAATTGAGATCACATGGTTGCTCCAATGTGTGCCATGCTTCTATCTCCTCTAGGAGCATGTTGCGAGATTGCCATGTGAGCGATTAGAGGGGAGCATAGTCATGTTCCAATCATCGGCAAGAATGGCCGGTTGGTCTTGCAATCAATATTTGAGAATTTGCCATTGACTAGCCTGATGCTTTGAAGGTAATTGACAGCCAATAGGCTTCATGTCTTGCATGCGGAGATGCTCAAGGACTTTATGAATGTACTCCCTCTGTGAGAGGTAGAGTAGTCCTGATGCATGTCACGCTTAATGCGCATACCAAGAATGTGAGAGGCATGTCCCAAATCATTCATCTCAAAGCTTTGCTTGAGCTGAGATTTAAGAGTATCTAGCTCATCATGAGCTTTCCTTGCTATCAGCATATCATCCACATAAAGTACTAAAATAAGCAATGAGCCATCACGGGCTTTCTTCGTGTTAAGACACGGATCCATAGCACTCCTGCTGTAGCCTTGTGACTGCATAAAGGCATCAAACTTGTGATACCACTCCCTAGGTTCCTGCTTGAAGCCATAACGACTTTTCTTCAACTTGCATATTAGGTGCTCCCTGCCAGGTTCTGTAAAACCCTTAGGCTACTCCATGTAAATCTCATCATGCAAATCCCCATGCAAGAATGCAGTCTTGACATTTGATACATGTCCAAGTCAAGCTGCGCGACTAAGGTTAAAACCAAGTGTAGGGTGGTCATCTTGACCACAGGAGAAAAAGCTTCAAGTTCAACTCCATACTCTTCTTTAAAACCCTTAGCAACAAGTCCTGCCTTATAAGCCGGCTTGGGGTGTCCAAGGGTACTTTTCAGCTTATACACCTATTTTCATGGCAAAGCCTTCTTACCCTTAGGCAATGCATCCAGATCCCAAGTCATATTCTTATGCAAGGAGTCCATCTCATAATGCATAGCCCTCTCAGGGGTGACTGTCACCCCTGTGCATAGCCTCATCATAGGTGAGATCCTGCATCTATAGCCAAAACATAATGCATTGAGGGCTTAAATCTATCAGGCAGACGTCTATCTCTAGTAGACCATCTCACTACACACTTTGTTGCATGTCCAACATCCTATCCAATACCTTGGCCATGTGTGCCAATTGATGTTGCAGGCTGTCCAACTGGCTATGTAGGAGCACATAGCTCCTCCTGGAATATAACCCTACGTATCTCTACCACCTTCTTAGGTTGTCGATGCATCTTGTCTTCATGGAAGACTACATCATAGCTGCGGATGACTTTTCATGCCTGCAGATCTTAGAGGCGGTAACCCATCTCCATAGCCAAGGAAAATGCATTTGACACTTTTAGGATCCAGCTTAGTATGCTTGTCCTTGGGCACATGGGAGTATGCCTCACACCCAAAGACACGTAGATGCGCATAAGACTAAGGTTTCTAGTCCATATCTCCTCTGCAACCTGGAAATCCAAACCACTGGAAGGTGATCTAGTTATGATATGCACAACTGTACTGACTGTCTCATCCCAAAATCTCTGTGGTAGGCCTACATAGCCAAGCATACTGCGTACACGCTCCTGGATGGGGTTTTATTCATCCACTTAGCCAAACCATTCTGGGGTGGGGTATAGGGGGCGATCAACTGACGCTTAATACCCCTCTCATCACATAGCTACTCAAAGGCACGTGACACATATTCTCCCCCATTGTTAGTCCTAAGGCATTTCAGCTTATGCCCATTCCGGTTCTCTACCAATGCAAGACATCTCTGAAACACAACCAAGACATCTGACTTAAGCTTAATGGGATAAGCCCAGACTTTATGCAAAAAATCGTCAATAAATGTCACAAAATACTTTGCACCACCCATAGACTGACAGGGCATGGGTCCACAAATATCCAAATGTACCAATCAAGGGCTCACTCATGTGTGTCCTACCAGACTTCTTATGCGTATTTCTAGTCTGTCTGTAAAGATAATGCTCACATGAATCAAAACATGTATAGTCAAGGGGTGGTAAGTACTGCAAACCAGAAAGCATTTTCATTCCCTTCAAGGACATATGGCCCAAATAGGCATGCGAGAGAGATACATGTGGGATGGAACCCACAGACAAAACATGATCAACAGAGGATCTATCAACTACAAGAGGATAGAGGCTGCCAGCATTGGCACCTCTAGCAAGCACAAGTTTGCCATGTGTAATCTTCCAAGCAGAATCCCCAAAAGAGACATGAAACCCAGCATCATCAAGCTTCCCTCCTATAGACATAAGACCGCGTGTAAGCGCATGTACATGGCGTATATCCTATAACAAAAAAGTATTGCTAGTAGAGAACTGCAGCCGTACATCCCCAATGCCAACAATAGCCAGTGACCTATCATCATCCAAGCGAATTGAACTAGATATAGCACAGTAGGAGTGAAACCACTCATGGCATGGTGTAACATGAAATGAAGCACCAGAATCTGAAAGCCAGCACTGCGCATACATAGAGTGAACCTTGGTGAATGGCATAGCATCGCAAGGAACTAGGTACAAGTATGTACTCCCCATCAGATTCATCAATCTACATGCCATTTATCTCCTCGATTTTCACACTGGATTTCATAGGCACAATGCTACGATTAGAGGACTTTTCTAGTACTTTGTCATTCCCCTTCTCTTTACGCTTCCCACTTCGCAACTCATGACATTGTGGGCGTATATGACTCTTCTTGCCCCAGTGGTGACATGTTACATTAGCATTTCTCCCACAAGACTTGCTATGCGACTTAGACCTAGACTTCTGCGAGTCTCTACCACAACCATTCCCACGGTCATTCTTTTCATTACCATCTCTGTCTCTAACAATCAAAGCATGTGATACATGAGAGGCATCCAAGTTGTTACGGTTGATCTCTTCTTGCTATGCAGAAGAGCACTCTATACATCATCAGCCAATTTCAAAATAGTAGCAGGAGCACATAAGGCAGTTCGGAATACATCCCATGACTCACTTAGAGTCCCAAGCAAAAAAATGGAGTAACCTCATCATTGAAGGTAATACCATGTGAAGTCAAGTTCTTGAGAATAGCATGGAACTGGCTCAAATGAGCAGACATCATTATATTCTCCTTCATGTGCAGGTCCATAAGTTGCTTCGGCCAATACATTTGACTTGCTGAACTTTTCTTATCATAGAGGTTCTTGATCTTATCCCAAAGCTGCCAAGCACTTTGTGCTTCCTCAACCACGTTGTAATGCACCTGTTCAGTGAGAGACAAGATGCGGGTCGACTTGCATAACTCATCAAGATCCATCCATTCACCATCAATCATAGTTTTAGGCTGCTCTCCATGCAACCTTAGTGGTTTTATCTGCAATTTTTGCACCAATACATGCCAAACTTGGCTTTTCCAATAGGCATAATTCGTACCATCAAGCTTAGTGATATTGAAGATAGCACTGTCAGTGGAAGAAGATGCCATACTATAGTCCAAAACGGTGCAGACAATTCAAAACTGCTTGTTGGTTTTTACTGTAAATAGTCAAAATACCACCAAAACCAAGGCAAAATGATCACGAATTGATAACTAATGGTGTTGTCCACCAAGTACCATAAAAAATACATAAAACTAGGATAATTCAGCATGAAAAATACATCACAATCATGCATGCTACTTACTGTAATAAATTACAACCAGGTACAATGAGAGCAAACTATAGGAAAAATAAATGCACCAAGTTAACCATTGACTGTCAAAGCATAACCGACATCAAGCGGGCATAAATCAGCAAGTGACAGTCATACGGACATTGAGCAAACACCGAGCAAACACCCAGACATGTCAAATGAATTTGTCACTAAGCCAGCACACCCCCTGTGTAATAGGGCAAACTGTACATGACACTGGCAAGACCTGACACAAATAGGTGTATGCTCAGGGAGTGCAAAGCCCAAATTAGTCCAAGTACATCAGTGAGGAGCACGGCATATCAACCATGCAACATCCAAGTGAAGATCCTAGTCTCAAGTGTTTGAATGCTCAACTAGCATAAACCCACCTGCTCTATGTCTGTCATGCGTATCAAGACGCTCCCACTGGCACAAAAACCATAAATGTCAAGCAAGAAAGCTCAAACAAAGCATGTAAGAGTGCACCATTGTGACAAGTGTCCAAGATCAAGCATCAATGAGACATCCCAAGTATATAGGCTCCGTAACATCCATAGATATCAAGTACATCCAAACTGTAACTCTGGCAAGCCAAGAAATAGCCAAAGTAAGCTCCAATAAATCAAATGTCAAGCCCAAGTAAGCCACAGTAGCAATCAACTCCAAGAAAATGTAACTAGCATGTATAGAGATGGCATCAGCCAAGCATGTCAAGATCGGTTAGACATAAGTGAGGTACATGCCAAAGTACATCCAAAGACAGAGATTCCAGTGCTACAAAGTGGATCTCAAGCTCAACCAATGATCCAAGGCAATGTCAAGCTCAAAGTCGATCCCCAATGATCAATACATCAAAGTACTTCTCCAAAGCATGTCTCGATTCCAAGATGCATAGGCAAACATGAAGTAATAGGCTTCAGCCCACTGTTGTACAACATTGATTTACTATTGAAAATTGTGAATTTTTCAGCCCAAAAATCAATCCAAGATCATGGCAAACATATTCTTTGCATCCCCCAACAATCGGTCATCAATAGGCATCAAACCGCTTAACTAGGAAGCTCCACATAAGCATAGGCATCAACTGCTAGTGTAGCATTGACATTTAGTGTCTGTAAGATGCTGTAAACTGTTCCAAAACAATGCTACAAGACCTCAAATCAATGTTCAAGGCTTGGGATACTTCAAAGCATATCAATCATCATTGCCAGGGGTGCCATAATGATCTAGGAGCAAGGCATGACCATCATTTGATGTGGGGAGCTGCTGTCCACTTCAGCCTACAGCAGGTGATGTTCACGCTGATCTAATTGGGGTTTCTGTTGTTGTAAATGATGGGATTCAGGGTGCTCAAGGGCTTTACCAAGTGTCAAGGGAGGCACACAAGAAGCTTCAAGTAGCCACAAGAGGTCTATGATGAGATATGAAGCACAGGCGCTTCAATGGTGCTGCCCCCTTTCTCTTCTCACACCTATAGACCTGTGAACTCAATGAAATCCTAAAACAAATGAAGAAATACCTTTGATGCAATGCCTTGAGGGTGCTCAAAGGGGCCGGTCAGGAAGGCAGGGAGTGACGGGAGCTCGAGAGAGTCGGCTATGGCTGTCGGAAAAGGAGACCCAATGAGTGTAGGTAATCAATAGGAAGCTGCAGGGATCATGAACCAAGTCGAAATGCTCGAGTAACCATGTTCTGATACTAGTTGAAAGGTGAGAATGATCGAAGCTTGCTTGGAAGATCTTTGGCAGGAGAGCAAGAGCAAGAAAGAGAGAGACACAAAATGGGAACTCCAACAGTCACAATGTGTGACCAAGCCTTCCTTTATTCAAACTATCACTAAAGAACAAAGAATAAAATGACGATGAAAAGTGCCCACCACCTTTAGTGTGCAGTGGCGGGTATTGTTAGTGTAGTAATACATAGGTGGCTAGGCGGAGGTGCCTTTACCCTCAACAGTCACATGATGCATGTGCCCCTGACACGTCAAAGAACAAATTAATGCGCCTAAATGCCAGCTATTTTAGTGGTGAAGCTTCTGGATGCTTGTCAGCTTTTTCAGAGTTCTTTGTTCATTAATCTTATTAACTTCACTCGGTGCCCCATTCAATAGACTACCACAAGTTCCACATTTTTTTGTGCAAAGTCAAGCACACCCACCCACATGCAAGTCAAATGGGACTCCCTAGACTCATGGACTCCACATGCATGTGTCCCAACTCTTAAGCTAGTCCATTGCCTTGACATGTTGGCAAGGAGAAACAAGAACCAAAGATTAGAGAGAGAGAGAGAGAGAGAGAGAGAGAGAGAGAGAGAGAGAGAGAGAGAGAGAGAGAGAGGTAAATGGTAAATATTCTATATGTGTAAAAGAAGGGAAACAAGCATATGTGTTCTTTTATTTGGCTTGGCCCTCCCCTTCCAACTAGCAAGACAAGAGGGCTCCCAAAACCTTTATTTGTTTTTTTCAAATCTAGGCTAAAGGGGCCATTCTCTAGTAGTTTATGCCCATCCCTACCCATCTCACGAAGATTGCCTATTCATCATTGCATGGTCACACATTGGGTCTCAAGTCCTTGTGACAATTTTCCATGGTCACACATTGGATTTGAAGTGCTAATTAAAATTTTGAGGAGCTCTAGTGAGTCATATCACTAGAGCTCAACATAGAGCCTTGGGAAATCATGCAATTGATAAAAAACAAATCAAATAACTAGAACAATAGGACCCAATTTTATGACATTTCCCTAGAGGAAGCCAAAGCTTTCCCACCATCATAATGACCAATTAGAAACTTGGTGTGTGCAACTAACCAAAGATGGCTCCATCAGAATGGGTGTCCTAAATGGGGGGACATCTTCCCACTTACCCTATTGGTTATGGTTTTTTACCTCATTTCTTTATGGATATAAACATTGATAAGTGAAAGAATTAGAGTCAATCCCATGTAGGTGAATTAACTTGCACAAGGGGTTGTTCCACTAATAGTATGCTAACATCATAGGTGGACTGGTGCTAGTGTGGAGACCCTAGCCCCCCCTCATTGCACATGTGCATGTGACACACACACACACACACACACACACACACACACACACACACACACACACACACACACACACACACACACACACACACACACACACACACACACACACACACACACACACACACACACACACACACACACACACACACACACACACACACACACACACACACACACACACACACACACACACACACACACACACACACACATGCCATCAATCCTATTAACTTCACTTTCTGTCCCACTCAATGGAGTGCCACAAGTTCCACTTTTCTTTGTGCAAAGTCAAGCACACCCATCCACATGCAAGTCAAATGCAACTCCCTTGACTCATGAATCCACATGAATGTGTCCCAATTCTTAGGCTAGTCCGTTGCCTTGACATGTTGGCAATGAGAAACAATAACCAAAGTTTGAGAGAGAGAGAGAGAGAGAGAGAGAGAGAGAGAGAGAGAGAGAGAGAGAGAGAGAGAGAGAGAGAGAGAGAGAGAAGTAAATAGTAAGCACTCTATATGTGCAAAATAAGGGAAGGAAGGAAAAGGTATTAATCCAAAAGCATGTACATAAGCCAATATATGATCTTTAGAGTATTTAGTGCAACCACATTTTTTTTAAATGTGATCAAAAAGTAATAATATTAAATGTGGTAAATATTTACAATCTCCTTCATTAAAACAAGAGAAGCTCTCTCAAGAGGAGAGATCAAAGCCATGAGAATCCAGTACTACCTCATATAGACTAACAAAACTTGGAGAAGGCGTTCATAGCTATTTTTTACACCTGCTTCTTTCTGTGCATTGACCAAAAGAGGGTATGAATAGGGTGGCCCATGAAGGCACAATTATTCAGCAAAGATGATGTTGATCATCTGTTCGAGAAGGTAAATGTATAATCAAAACAAGGTGACATTATCACAATGACCTACAAAGTTAAGAGTTTAGGATAAAACTTATTTTTCTAGATGGTAAGACAAGTAGACAACTTGGCCCATTTTGAGCATAATAGGCATTTGAAGCACATAAAAAATAAGAGAGAGTTTCAAAAATGGGTTAATCAAAATAACCAATAAAAATCCTAAAAATATTAACATTTTATTGTAGCCATTAAGTAATATTAAATACATCAAACCCCCTTGGAATTTTCTCATTAAGTTATATTATTAGTATCTTCTTTAACACTTTACTCACAGGTTAGGTATGTGTGCCAATACATGTGCAAATGATGGGTTTATATTTGTGAGTATGAAAAATATCCTAGTGATTTTTCTTATGTATATGGCACACACACACACACACACGCACGCATGCGCGCGTGCACGCACACACGCACACACACCTCCATTGCATGCATGCATGTGGGCAATGTAGTTACGTATAAACACATATAGTTGTGTGCATGCATGCATGTGCGAGTGTTAGTAGAAGGTTAATAAAGGGTAAAGGTTTTATAAAAAATTTGTCTAGTTAAATGTTTAGTGATGTTGATATGTTAGACATAAATGAGGAACCATACCAATTCATGTTGGAGAGATTTGATTTGGCATTATATATCAATAAAAACATGAGGACAACAAACAAACTCTATGCATAGATTTTTCAAATATTCAAATACTGAGATTTTTTGAAACCAGCTAATCATTTACAAATACAAGCTATACACTTAAGGAAAACAGAAAAAAAAAACACAAAGTGAAGGCAATGGCCTAGCCTTTGGCATGTCAAAAAGAACAATAGCGCATGGTGGTATCTTTGTTATCAAGACTTGTCCATTGTTCATGAAAACCATTTTTGATAGTAGATACAAAAACCTTCAAAAACCTTTGACTCAAAATTTGGGAGGGTTTTTTAAATCAAACTACATGGATTTGCCATTTTTATAACTTAAAATTTCATAAAAGTTAAGCTTTTCAACCTTCATGTTTAAATTTAAGAGGTATTTTTGACATTTTGCAATTCGGTTTACAGTAAACCTCAAATTTTTGTGAACACTCGTCATTTGTCCCACTAAGATTAGACACCGACTTGAGCTTTCTCTTTCCTTGATTTTTAAAAAATAGATGTGAACACATTTCTTCAATAGTGCCACCCATGCTTTTTATTAATCCCCATAGATGTTGTAATATCTTACTCTCTTATAAATATGAGCCATGCTTTCCTTGACTTTAGCATCTATCATTTTTCTCCCATCTTTTCTTTATCCAAAATGAAAGTGAGAAAAAACTTAACTATGTTGTCATTTGTATGTTTATGTGCCTAAAAATAAAGGGAGGGAGGGAGAAATTATGATTCATTTGTACATGCAAAGTAATATATCGTTAGTAGCATTAGGTTCTCACTTAAGGCTCACGTATAGACATCACCTTCCTTGAATGCCTTCCATGCTTGTGTGCATACATGTAGCTACCTACAAACTTCACATTACATTTACATTTAGCAAGTATAAGAAGGTGCAAGATGGCCAACTACTCTTAGTGATCTTGCCTCACATGTTTGACGAGGTACATCACTCTCAATTAGTTACTATGTCACACATGAGACACATGAACAAGATGGACATGGTTAGTTACATATGATGACAAAATGAGGGTGCTCACTTCATTGCTTGCAAGTATGCATGTGTATGGTGTTACTTTTCACAAAAAGGGATAACTGCACATATATGTGTAAGTGTATCTACTTAAGACAAAAAGAAATATGTAACTTCATGTTGTTTTGAACTAAAAAAGTTTAGAAAACCATATATGTGTAAGTGTATCTACATAAGACAAAAAGAAATATGTAACTTCATGTTGTTTTGAACTAAAAAAGTTTAGAAAACCATAAAGATGTTATTTCCTACAATTAATTGATAGAGTGTATGTGAATCTTTTACTTTCTTTAACAAAAGGTTCTTCATGAGGGACACGTGGCGCCTCTGCATCCCCCTGTGAGAAGGCTTTTGGTGGCCATGTGTCCCCCAAGTGTGCCTTGATGCCCGCATAAAGCCTCGCCTGCATGCATGAAGGTTGCCCACACTCTCTTGTGAGAATGCCATCTAGGTAGAATAGCCAAGATAGAAGACTCAAATACTAGATATAAAGGAAGGATAGGGCACCATTTCGGAGGTGAGAGAGCATGACCCGATTGGGTCATAAGCATCGCGAAGCTTGAAAACTGCCATACATATAAGTTGAATAGATAATACATATTTATAGGACAACACACATCTTAAATATGATAATATGTGTTTTAATAAATTAATACGTTAATAATATGATTAACGTAAATATACATTGTAGCATAAATATATATACACTAACATGTGTGTGTATAATACTAATATACATAATATGTAAATATATATGTATGTTTATATATACATACATACATACATACATACATACATACATACATACATACATACATACATACATACATACATACATACATACATACATATATATATATATATATATATATATATATATATATATATATATAGTGTGTGTGTGTGTGTGTGTGTGTGTGTTTTTAGAGAGAGAGAGAGAGAGAGAGAGAGAGAGAGAGAGAGAGAGAGAGAGAGAGAGAGAGAGAGAGAGAGAGAGAGAGAGAGAGAGAGAGAGAGAGAGAGAGAGAGAGAGAGAGAGAGAGAGAGAGAGAGAGAGAGAGAGAGAGAGAGAGAGAGAAAGAGAGGCCCAAGAGAGGCATGTTGTGTGTACAAAGAACTGACCTAGGTATAATGTACCCATATTTTATTTAGATTTGAACCAAAAATCACAAACCCCACTCCTAGCCATCAAAATGCATGCATCTCTAAGGTATATCTTTGAGCTATGTGTTCACCGACTGAGGGTCACCACTCAAGAAGGATCCACCTGGATTGTGAGAGAAGCTATATAAGCAACACAAAGGTTTCTTAGTTCGGCATTGAGAGAACATTGGTGCATAATGCTGAGAGAACATTGGCACGAAGCACCAAGAGAATCCAACCACGGAGTGCCTAGTTCTTTGTTATACATTTAAACTTAAAAACCCTATAATAAATACAACCACTAGAATATAGATCTTATTTTTGTGCCTTCATGAGAGAGAGAGAGAGAGAGAGAGAGAGAGAGAGAGAGAGAGAGAGAGAGAGAGAGAGAGAGAGAGAGAGAGAGAGAGAGAGAGAGAGAGAGAGAGAGAGAGAGAGAGAGAGAGAGAGAGAGAGAGAGAGAGAGAGAGAGAGAGAGAGAGAGAGAGAGAGAGAGAGAGAGAGAGAGAGAGAGAGAGAGAGAGAGAGAGAGTGTGTGTGTGTGTGTGTGTGTGTGTGTGTATGTGTGTGATCCCTCTATCTATTTGTGTGCATGTCCCTTATTCTTTCATGAGTGTTTGTGGGTGATCATTCACAAAGATAAGCATCAATATAACATAAGATAAACAAAAAGTGTGCATATATTTGCCTATGTATGTGTCTTTAACTTAAAATTATCTTGAAAAGTTTGAGACATAGTAGAAAATTTGGAAGAAATGGATAAAAAAGAATCAAAAGCCTCACCAAAGCTCTAACATCCTCATTGTTAGCTAAAGGTTATCATGTTATCCCAAATGGTAAAATTTTGGAGCCATAGGGGTATCCATCATGGGATTCATGGTCATCGTGCATACTATGAGTGGCCCAAAAGTATTAATCCTTCAAATATTCCCAACACATACACTTTTACTAGATTTGCACTTTTATTTGCCTTATTTTCATTTAGTATTTTTTTATATCCACCTTTTTTTTATTTTCCATCTGTGGGTACCATTACCAATTAACTTTACTCCCCTCCTAGTTGAGTGCCAATCACTTTTTGTTGGAGGTAGCATGCTTTTGCTCTCATCATAGATGAGAGATATTGGGGATAGTTTGTGGCCACTATAAAGAGAGTGGTGGTTGTAATTAAAGCTTGATGTGGTAGTTGGAATTGATTTGGATGTTGGATATCAAGTGTGAGTGGGGAACTTTAGATTGATATTATGTTATGTCTATGTTGGTTAAATCTAAATGGGCCGGTCAAATCTGGCCACTAGTGGAAAATTGTATCTTAGGGTAGAAGCTGCAACCCACCATGCTTTCTTATACATGCAAGGGGAAACCTCTTGCATTCTCTCCCTAGGGAAGTTTGTAGTGGGAGCTCATGCTCAACTGTCAAGACCCATGTACTACTTATTTCTTACATTCTCTCCCTAGGGAAGTTTGTAGTGGGAGCTCATGCTCAACCGTCAAGACCCATATACTACTTATTTCTTCAAGCATTTTCAAGCGAGCACAAATGGCAATCTCTCACCTAGCCGATGCACCTTTTTGATCCTACGGGGGTGTAGTGAGCTTACCTTGATGCCCAAATGAGTAGCCTCCTACCTCAAGCAAGCCGGTAGCTCCACGATTCGAGATGCAAGCTGAAGAAACCTCAAGCCTCCTCCTTTGAGATCCATCCTCTATAGCCGCACACGAGACAAGAGAAGAAGAAGAAGAAGAAGAAGAAGAAGAAGAGAGGAGATGATGGAGAGCTTCTCCTCCAAGATCCCTTACCCTCACACACTCACTTTCTCACTCCCTCACACTCCCTCTCTCAAGCACACACAATCAAGCAAGCAAGAAGGAGAGAAGAAGAGAATAAGAATAGACCACTTTTGCCACACACCAAAGAATGAACTCCTCATTCACTTTTTGAGTTTATATACAAAACCCTAAATCCCTTGGGCACCCATCCCCTTTTTTACATGCCTGGCCATCTTGCTAAGGTCCTCTTTCTCTATTCCCTTCTAATTGCCTTATCCCTTCTCCTATGTCTGTTTAGACTTTACAACTTGCATAGGAGGGAGCTAGCACTCTTATAAAATGAATTACATTGCACCCCACACTTTCCTTGGGAGAGCCCTCGAAGGTTCTCCTTCATCCTTGAGAGAGCTAAAGGAACTTGGCACTCTCATGAAATGAATTACATTGCGCTCCACATTTTCCTTGCGAGAGCCCTTAGAGGTTCTCCTTCATCCTTGAGAAAGCCTTGCTAGAATATTTGATAGTCTTTGCTAGAATCTTTGATGCTCTCCCATGTTTGTTCTAAGCTTGCCTTCTCCTCCACTTTTCCTATTTGCCAGAATGGGCTTTTTCATTCACTTTTTGACTTTGGCTTCCTTGGTCTTCCTTTTGGCTGTATGCTTTATATCTGTGACATTTCTTTGTAACACTATCCCCTCCTAGATGAGTACTAGTCCCATGACACTTGTGGGTTTGAGCTGATGATGATTTGGTGATTTGAAAGGAGTTTATGTGAGTCGATGTTGATGGGGCCTGAGAAGTTGGTGGTTTGCAGCATTTGTATTTTCCTGAAAAAAAAAGAAGGTGCACTTTCTGGGGGTGTGTCTACCTTACCGTGTGGTGCATTGTGCTCGTGCTAGTGGAACTAGGAGTTGGGTCGAGAAACCATAGGCAAGCCTAGTGTTGTCCAACACTTGAGGATTCAGTTCATGAATAAGGGTGGTGCAGTGAGTGTAGCTTAGGGAGATAGGTCTAACCATAGGCAAGGGTGACCTCCCTAGGTATGTCCTACCCTCGATGTGCCCTAAGTGTGATGTGGGGAATAAAAAATGGGCTAGGGGGTTAGGGACAGAGTAGGTCAACGAAAGCCAATGGATGCACCTAACTTGAGGACCCCTAGATGTAGTGACTATAGCCTACATGTAACATGATCATTCAGTTGCCTTGTGATTTGCTTCTAGTGATCTCATAGTCTTTCTCTTTCCTTTTTTTCCTTTTCTTTGTCTTTTCTCATCTTTTTCTTTCTTTTCTTGTTTTTTTCTTTCTCTTCTTTTCTTCTTTTATTTTTTTCAAAATTATAAATAGATAAAGATCTAGTCCTCATCATCAGAGTCATGGGAGGGAGGGGTTGGAGGCTTAATGAATTTGTTGAGGAATTGTCTACCTTCTTGGATTATCCTTTTAGGCCTAGTCAAGCATTGAGAGGAGTGGTAGATAGGAAGGGATGCTTGCACCTAGTGAAATGGTTGTCACTCATATCTTCTAATAGGGCTACACAAAAAGATGATAGGAGGGCAGCACACATCATTAGCCTAGCCATTGCACTACTATCTATGACAGCATTGAGATAAAAAAAGAGTGGTGGGAGGTGGCACTCTTGTGGCGTAGGCTCCTATCTAAGTAGTACACTAAGTAATCTCATATAATTAGAAGTAGTAATAAAAGAAGAATCTAGGCAAAAAGTGAACTCATTGAGAAAATGGGCAATTGAGTCCCATAGGTCAGTTTCGGAGAAGGTCTCGACTTGGTGGCATTTACGTTATATATCTTTGGAAAATCATATCTGCCATGGATGTTAGGGTTGAAATCCACCCCTACCCTTCTTGGATATGGGATATGTGTGGGGTCATTTCTTTCGAAGGGTAGTGTGTTGCAAAACAACATCTAGGCATCCATGTTGCCATCCCAGATTCTCCTTCACCACTTTGGTTGGGACTCATAGCCTTGAACTATATGGGGCACCTCCATAACTTTGTCTTCCCAGTATTCGAGTGCCTCCATCCCCCATCGTGTCAGTTATTTTCTCTTTCATGTTTCCACCTCTTGTCAAGCCTTACTCCCACACTAATCACCTCCTCCACCATTTTGATCTGATAACACTCTGCATAGGGTGGAGGGAAATTCAAATGTGAAGTCGAAGGGTTGGTGGCCGTTTTCTTTTTGCTCCCATACGATGAGCTTTGCATTCCAATCCACTGGGAAGTAGTTCGCTTTGGTGGAATGGGCGCTTTACAGGATATTGTTGACTGGGCTTTTAATCTTCATTTTGCTTGCTCCAACATCTTCACCCTTTTCTTCTTGAGTTCTGCTCTCCTCTTGGCAGTGGTGTTCTGCTCTCTACTAACACTCTATTTCCTTCCGCAAGGGCTAGGCAGCTTGCTAGGTCTTTCACTTTTCTCTCACTCTTTATCACCCATTCATCATCAGCCTTTCATTGCATCTAGGTTCTTATTTTGTCTCTGTGCTAGGGCCACAATGATTGGTTCTTTTGCTTCCCACTTTTCAGTTATTGTCTCCTTCTCCTTCCTTAAGTATTTGATCTCTCTCTCTAACCTCCCTTGCTCTTCCATTTCTATCATCAACCTATATATTATTTCATCCATTTTTTTAAAATGCTCCTCTCCTTCTATGGCTTTCGCTACTTCTTCTACTGCAAGTTGATCCATGGTTTGTTGGATCTTGTCCATTTGATCTGTCAACTCTTCATTCTGCACTATGAGGAGTTTGTATTGCCTTTGCAAGCCTATTGGCTCTTGATGCTCTTCTTGAAGCCCCTTCCACCATTTATCCTCTTCTCCTTCTTTAGCCTTGAGTTCTGCTTTCACCTCACTTATTTCTTTTTGGTAGCTTGCCACTTGGCATGTGTTCTCTAGTTAGAAGGTTACCATGGCCTCTTTTTTGGCCTCCAACTTTGCAATGGTGATTTTCTTTTCTTCTTTTGCCCTCTCCAACTGGACATGATCTCCTGAACATGTTCATCGTAATGTGCAGACAACGGTAAAGCAGTGGAGGTAGTGGTCATAGATGCTTCTATTTTTGCCCTTTTGGGATCCTTTTTGGACTCGCATCCATAGCTGTCGGTCTTTTTGCTCCAGTCAGTGCAGATCCTCCACTTGCACCTTGAGTTGTTTCTGTATTAACCAAGAACTGCACCCAGACCACAAGGTTGCTGGCATCCACCATGGTAGAAGAGCCTTGGGTGGGTGCAGAGACTGGGTGGTGGGCACTAGGATGGGTGGGATGGGATTGACTAGACCCTTTCCCTTGCCCTCAGCTATATTGGGGTGGTATGTTATTGGGTTCTTGGGAGCTCGTGCTAGGGCACTCCTCTTCGCGAGGGCTCATGGAAGCTAGTTCTTCTTCCCTCAAATGTTGCTCCACCGAGAGGCAAATGGCCAGAGCTATGTCTTCTTCTTCTTTTTTCCTCAACTTCTCAGCATCTTGCTCTGTTTTCCTCCTCCTCTCCTCTTCAGCTTTCCTGGATTCATCTTTTATCCTCTTCGTTTCCTCATTTTCTCTTCTTTTCCTTTTTTCACTTTAGGCTCTTAGTAGATTCGCTTTCTCTTTCTTCCTACTCTCTTCCTTTGGGCTTCTTTTGTGGAGTCATTTTCTTTGACCTCTTGACCCGTCCCCAACTAGATGGTGCTTGCTGCTCTCCTTCCTCCTCACTCATCGTCCTTTCGTTGGATTGCTCTTCTTCTTGGCACGTAGGGGTGACCTGTCTAGCATCTTGTCAACTTCCTCATCTTCTTGTGCTTCCCCCAAGGCCTCTCTGATGATGGCCATCAAGATCTCTCCGAAGCCAATGGTAGAGGCCTTTGACAATGATGATTTCCTAGCTTTGGAGACTGGGGATTCTCCCCTTGTGGGTCTTCTACCTATGGCCAATGCCTTTGCCGACGTCTTCCTCACAAAGTTGTTTAGGTTCACTTCATCAAGGGACTTGGCAATAGCGATGCTTTTCAGCATTGGCCAATGCCTTTGCCGACGTCTTCCTCACAAAGTTGTTTAGGTTCACTTCATCAAGGGACTTGGTAGTAGCGATGCTTTCCAGCATTGGCACATTGATTTTGCTCATGAATGCATTGTACCTTTGGCTAGAGAATAAGGCGTGCACCATTTTGGCCTGTAGTTGAGCTTCAAGGTTTGGGATGTCAGCTAAGTCGATGCCATCATTGGTGTGGACCATCACTTTGTCCATCCCCAACATGTTGTACACATCCCTTTTTGGCCTTCTTTCCACTTTGTTGGGTAGGCCCAGTGTTCTCTACACCAACTTTAGACTCAGCTTGATTTCCACCTGGCAGGCTTCATTCTCTTGGCGCACTGTGATAGTGTTGCGGTTCTTGTTGAAAGTCCAGAGGAATTTCACAAACTTCTCGTAATCCACGGCTTGGCCCACATTCTCCACATACTTCTACATGTTGCACTACTTAACGAGTTGCTTGATGGTTGGCTCCTCCATTACTATGTTTTCCAAATTTAGGATATGCCTGAATTTGAATTGGTTGTAGGCCCTTGTCTCCATTGAGAGGCCCTACTTTGATTAATCTTCCTTTGATAATGGTAGCTTGTTGATTTTCTCCTGTCCTACCATTGTAGGTGCCTATCATGGAGCCATAGCCCACCATTAGTATTCTTTAGATAATTTTTACATAAGAAATGGAAAAAATGCTTATGGAAATTGAAATGCTTAAATAAAAAGAGAAATTTCCCTTACACAGTCCATGCATTTCACAAATTTTTTTGACGCTTTTTCTCAATCATGAGTTGATTTTTATTCATTCTTTTCCGTTTTTGAACGTTGATTAAGGTTGAGGTTTTAGGGTTTGTTTTTATGTTGCACACCTTTTATGTTCCATTATGTTTTATACCATTCACACCCTCCCCCTCTTAGAGATGAGAAGAATCCTCCCTAGCATTAGAGGTTGAAGGGTGGAGACCATTTAGCATATGCTCACAAAGTTTCACTTCTGCATGAGCAAAGCATAGAAGTTCGGGTTGTACTCCATTTGAGCATAATGGTCCATGTTGACCAGTCAGATGCTTACATGAGTGAGGTAAGTGAGGACATCTGTGAAGAAATCACCGGAGTCCATTCGATTGGCAATGTGGAGCTCCTCCTTGGTCTCAACATGTGATCTAAGTAGGGATGAGTCATGATGTGCTCTTCGAGGGCCGATTGCGGATGGTGGTTAAAATTCTATAGGAGGTTGGGGTGACATAGGTTGGGTTGTATTCTCAGGTCTTGATTGCACATATTTTCTCAGCGTCGGTCATGATTTGGTAGCCTTCTTGCTCCCATTGGAGTCTAAGAGCATACAATTGCTGGCGCAAGAAAGAGGAGTTGTTAGGAGCCAGATGTTTCAGCTTTGCAATTTCCTAGTCGGTGGCAAGGACCGTGCCCTTAGCGTAAGATGTAATGAGGCATTGCTTATGTGCTTGTTCGTGGAAAATATCGATGCTATGAGTTCCTTAGTTGCTTGGGGAGCCTTGATAAATACAAAATCTAATTCTTCCCATGAGCAAGGCAATGTGTGTACCTCCGTAGCTAAAGGCTCATCCAAGAGATCTAGGTCTAATCAGTCATAGCTTTATAGCAAGTGTAGTAAACGTGGCATCCAAATGCCGAAGGAAACCAACTAAGCCATCCTTGGTATTTTCAGCTAAGTCTGCGGCCAAGATAAGAATCGAACATCGTTTGTAAGAAGGTCTAAGGCCTGCTAGGGGCTAGGGTTTGATTGGACTCGGCAACTCAATGGGGTTGATGTCTGCAGTTGTAGTTGCTCTCTAGAGTGTGTAGTTTGGCTCTCGTGCACTATGCTTGGTTTGGGATTCTGACTTTGTGCTGCCAAATGTTTATGAAGCTTGAGTAGCACTAACAGTGTTGGGTTGAGTTGGTTTGGGGTCATCAAGCTACGGTTTTGATCAGTAGACTCGTTGAGGTTTTGGGTCAACAGTGTTGCTCTCTATGGACTTTGCAGTTTGAGATTTTTGCGGCCCTTATGCTTGATCTATTGTGTGACTCTGTATAGTGGGGCTTGAGGGTGGCATTCAACTAGTTCCGCTAGCCAACTTAACTTTAGGCACCCGTATCCATGCATTGCCCTTGTAATAGCCTTGCACTTGTAACAGCATCTTGGGGATCCATCTCAGCTTTGTCCGTTCGTCAGTGCATATAGTTGCTTCTTTACCTTCTAGGTCTTGAGTATGAGTTCCTAGACTTGCAAGGTCGTGATTGCATGCTCCTAGGTAGCAGTCCCTGATGTTAAGGCACCCACTTGAACGATGATTCAAGGGCCTTAGCTTTGATTTTAGTGGTGTCTTGATGGTGTAGTGTGGCAAGTTGGACAAGTTTCGACCCCTCTCCTTAGACTTGGTGGTGGGTTTCTCTATCAGTGGCCTTGTGAACTTTGATGGAGCTGCGGTGCCCTTGCTAAAAGCTGTCACTATTTGAACATTGACAATAGCAAGGTGGATGCACTACAAGTCATAGTCGACATTGTAATGTATTTTTTGTAAAAATATTACACGGCGCAGCGAACAGAATCTGAGAAAGAGATAGAGAGTACACAACAGATAAGAGGAGAATCAGTAAAATTCTTTAACTCCAAACAACTGATACAAAGATGGCTCTGTCCACCCGTGCGCTTCCAATGAATGAAGCTTAGATGGCGATCTAGACAGAAGATAGGTGAAGAGCTTAAGGCTAGCTGGAACAACAACTCTGACTGGGTGAAAGATAAGTGTAAGATGGCTGCGAAGGGGTTTAGCTTTTATAGCCCGCGAAGGTCGTTAGGTCGGCCTGCTGACCGACCTACCATATGAGCCTCCACTAGTCGGCCAGGGAATATTCCAGGGAATATTCCCTTTACCATCGGGCCGGGGGCGCTGCCCCCGGACCCCCGCCAGGGGGGCCGCTGGCCCCCCTGGGACCCCCCAGCCAGGGGCCGCTTCCGCGGCCCCCGGACCCCACAATAGGGGCCCCTTTTAACTCCCTTACCACGCAACTCAATGCAATGTGCCTCGAGTTGCTACCAGCTTAACCACTCCGTCTAACCCAAAGATTAGACCCACAACAGTCACCTTTTTTTGCCATCCGGTCACATAGACCTCATCTGATATACAAGTCAGGACTCAACCAATGTCCGGGCTCACATTTGGCTTCTCCTCATAATGGGGGCCTTACAACTTTGAGCACCATGGATCATTGGTAGCACCTAATGAGGGTGGGGCATTGATCATATCTAACACCCCCCCTCAATGTCCACCCATAGGTGAACTATCTCCTCGGCCCAATGCCGAGTCTCTGAAGATGAACTTGAAGCAGATCCTTCGTAAGTGCTTTGGTGAAGATATCTGCTCCATTCTCCTCTGTTGGACAGTAGACCAATTCCACTATCCCATCCTCCATCAAATCACGCACATAGTGATACTGGATCTCTATATGTTTGGTGCGTGCATGAAACACTGGATTTTTGGCAATGGCGATGCAACTCTGATTGTCACATCTCAGCACAGTTGGTTCTTCATCCTGCACTCCCATATGCCATAGAATCCTTCTCAACCATACGGCCTCACATGCAGCAAAACAAGCTGCCTTGTACTCTGCTTCGGTAGAAGACAATGCCACTGTTGGTTGCTTCTTACTAATCCAAGAGAAAATTCCTGAACCCAAAGAGAAACAATAACCAGAAACTGACTTCCTGGAATCAATGTCTCCTGCCCAATCTGAGTCACAGTTCCCCACAAGAGAAGTTCCGAAACTGTATGTGATACCATAGTCAAGAGTTTTCTTCAAGTATCTGAGCACCCGCATCCCAGCTTTCCAATGACTCTCATGAGGTTTGTTTGAGAACCTGCTCAAAACACCAACAGCAAAACTGATATCTGGTCTGGTGTTACACAAGTAGATTAGACTGCCGACCAACCTCCTATACCTCCCAATGTCTGCTAGTGCTGATGTATCCTCAACGGATAACTTTACATTCACCTCCATAGGTGTAGCTATCTCCTTGCACTCGGTCATGCCAAATGCCTTCAAGATCTCCCATGCATACTTCTTCTGAGAGATGAAGATCTTTCCTGGCTCTTGCCAGACTTCAATCCCCAAACAATAGTGCAGCAAGCCCAAGTCTGTCATTTCAAACTCAAAACTCAAAGCCTTTCGAGTTTGGTTGATCATATCTTCATAGTCACCTGTAATAAGAAGGTCGTCCACATATAGGACAATCACTACAGACTTTTTACCATCCCTGTAAACATACAAGTTAGCATCTGAGGCACATCTTTTGAAGTTTAGGTTTAAAAAGAACCTATCTATCCGTTGGTACCATGCTCTGGGGGCTTGTTTCAGCCCATACAATGCCTTCTTCAGTTTACACACTTTGTTCTCAGAATGGGGGGCCTCAAACCCTGGTGGCTGAGCCACGTACACCTCCTCCTTGAGGTCACCATTTAAGAACGCTGACTTAACATCCATTTGGTACACTGGCCACTTCTTGTGGGCAGCCACTGCAAGTACCGTGCGAATAGTGGTCATTCTGGCAGTTGGGGCAAATGACTCTTGAAAATCAAACCCTTCAACTTGTGAAAATCCTTGGGCAACCAGTCTAGCTTTGTACTTTTCTAAGGTACCATCAGCCTTGTACTTTACCTTCCAGATCCACTTGGTGCCAATAATCTTCCGCTTTGCTGGCCGATCCACTAGCTCCCAAGTGTCATTCTTCATTATGCTGTCATACTCCGCCTGCATAGCAGCCTTCCATGATGGATCTGCAAGTGCTTCTTCTAAGTCAGTTGGCTCCTTTACTTCTCTCATAATCTCAACCATCAAGGCCATGTTGACTATGTGAGCAGAAGCCCTCCTTTGCTCCTCTATTCTCTGAGACCTCCTTGGTCCGTCTGCCTTCTCCTCAACAGATGCAGGCATAGGATTATTGTGGTCATAGAGCTGCTTCACCCAGCGCGGCAATGGCTTTTCCGGTGGGGTGATGTCAGGTTGGTGAACTTTTTCCTCATCATCTGAAGATGATGCTTCCTCCTCCTTAAGGATAGGGATAGCTCTCGGGACAGGTTCATAGTGGACTACTTCTTCGCTTGATGATAAAGTGGAAGACCTTGCCTTCTCCTCCTCCACTGTATGCGGCTCCTCCTTGAACACCACATCACGGCTCGCGATGATCTTCTTTGCCTCTTGGTCATATAACTTGTAAGCCTTCTGCTCATCACTATAACCCAAGAAGATACATTTTCTGCTTTTTGGTTGTAACTTGTTTCTCTTCTCATCTGGAACATGTGCATAACATTCACATCCAAAAATTCTGAAATGTGAAACAGATGGTTTCTTACCAGTGTAAGCCTCATGAGGTGTTTTTCCCTTGAGAGCCTTTGTGTAGCTCCGATTTAGAATGTAGACTGCAGTATTAACAGCTTCAGCCCAAAAATGGTTAGGCAATCCCTTGCCCTTTAGCATGCATCTTGCCATCTCCACAATGGTACGATTCCTGCGTTCCACAACACCATTCTGCTGAGGTGTGTGAGGCGTCGTCAATTGACGCTTGATCCCTTTGCTCTTGCAAAAGCCTTCAAACTCCTTTGAGTTGAACTCACCACCACCATCTGTTCTAAATTTCTTCACACTTTTCCCTGTTTCATTCTCAACAAGTATTAGCCATTCTTTAAACTTACCAAAAGCTTGAGCCTTATCACGAAGGAAGTACACCCACATCTTCCTACTGTAGTCATCGACAATCAACATAAAATAAGAAGATCCCCCCAAGGCCTGTGTAGGCATCTTACCACACAAGTCAGCATGCACCAACTCTAGAGGAGCATGTGCTCTATTCTTGCTTTCTTGTGGAAATGCCTTTCTCTGTTGCTTGCCCATCATACAAGCTTCACATGGTTCCTTCAATTCAGTTATTGTAGGTAGGTGAGCAACCATACCTTGCTTTTGCATCTCCTTCAATACTGCAAATCCGATGTGTCCAAACCTTTCATGCCAAAGCTTACTTGTGCCCACTCCAGCGGTGGCTGTAAGAGCACTTAGCTCATACAGGTTGTTCCTTCTTTCTCCTTTGCCAACAATTGTGCCAGCACTATCAATAATTTCTGCACCTGTCTTCTTGAACCTCACTTCATGACCAAGATCAGTTATGGCAGCAACTGATAAGAGATTTCTCCTGATTTCGGGAACATACAACACATTTGAAAGCTTTTTGACTTCACCATTTGCAGCAACAAAAGAAATAGTACCTGTGCCCGCAGCAGGGCATTTAGCATCATTTCCAACCGTCACAGTGATGGATTCTTGTAGAGGCTGCATAGAACTGTATAGACCTTTCTTGTTGGTCATGTGACGGGAGGCCCCACTATCCAACACCCAAGAGTCAGTGGTAGATTCTTCTTGCGCCGAGGAGCACACTTCCTCAATGGTCGCCATGAATAATTCCAACTCTGCTTCAGCCGTATTGGCTGTCTCTTTCCCTTTACTTTTAAGGGTACCATTCTTTTCATCTGCCTTCTTGACACGACAATCTGCAATTGCATGTCCTTTCTTCTTACAGTAGAAGCACTCTCCTTGAAACTTCTTCTTGCCGCCCTTCTTCTTTTTGTCACCATCATTTTTGGTGGAGGAAACACCTTTGCCTTTTGCATTGGCAGAGAATGCAGCATCTCCATTGTTGCTTCCTTCTCGGGCTTTCAGCCTCAACTCCTCCTCCATTAATAATGCACAAAACTCCTCAAAAGTCAAAGCTTGAGGTCTCACCTGAGTATTAAGGGCAGTTACTAGTCCATCAAACTTTTGTGGACAAATCCGAAGACACCTCCGAGCTAGCTCTTCGCTAGTCTTTTGTATCCCAGCGCCAGCCATCTGGTCGCGTAGATTCTTAATCCGAGTGATGAATGCTTCAACCGTCTCTCCTTCAGCAAACTTCTCCGCTGCTAGTTGATTCTCCAAGTTTTGAATCCTTGTTTGGTTTCGTGTTTCATACTGACTCCTTAGTACATTCCAAGCCTCCGACGCTTTGGTTGTATGCTGAATCAGAGTCAAAACACTGTCAGAACAGCTTGTAACTAAGGCACACAATGCATCTGCATTCCTTCGTTTCCAAGCTCGTAGAAGATCTGCATTCGGAGGAATCATCACACTAGGATTTGATGGGTCGGGGGTAGGCTGTGGTTCTGCGTCAGTCCCCAGCACAGTCTCCAGAAGCTCATAAGAATCAAGGATAGTAGTAATTTTGAACTTCCACAAGGTGTAGTTTGTACCATCTAACTTGCCTTCGCTGAAGGTTGGTGGACGAATCCTCAGTGTTTGAATAGCCGGTACAGCAGCACCACCTCCTGCACCGCTTCCGGATGCGCCAGAACTGCTTCCCGGAGTCGACATCGTTTCTCTTTGCTGTTGAAGCCTTTGCCTCTTGCACGCTCTCCGATCTCTAGAGCCCCCTGGGCTCTGATACCATGTAAAAATATTACACGGCGCAGCGAACAGAATCTGAGAAAGAGATAGAGAGTACACAACAGATAAGAGGAGAATCAGTAAAATTCTTTAACTCCAAACAACTGATACAAAGATGGCTCTGTCCACCCGTGCGCTTCCAATGAATGAAGCTTAGATGGCGATCTAGACAGAAGATAGGTGAAGAGCTTAAGGCTAGCTGGAACAACAACTCTGACTGGGTGAAAGATAAGTGTAAGATGGCTGCGAAGGGGTTTAGCTTTTATAGCCCGCGAAGGTCGTTAGGTCGGCCTGCTGACCGACCTACCATATGAGCCTCCACTAGTCGGCCAGGGAATATTCCAGGGAATATTCCCTTTACCATCGGGCCGGGGGCGCTGCCCCCGGACCCCCGCCAGGGGGGCCGCTGGCCCCCCTGGGACCCCCCAGCCAGGGGCCGCTTCCGCGGCCCCCGGACCCCACAATAGGGGCCCCTTTTAACTCCCTTACCACGCAACTCAATGCAATGTGCCTCGAGTTGCTACCAGCTTAACCACTCCGTCTAACCCAAAGATTAGACCCACAACAGTCACCTTTTTTTGCCATCCGGTCACATAGACCTCATCTGATATACAAGTCAGGACTCAACCAATGTCCGGGCTCACATTTGGCTTCTCCTCATAATGGGGGCCTTACAACTTTGAGCACCATGGATCATTGGTAGCACCTAATGAGGGTGGGGCATTGATCATATCTAACATTTTTTTCTTGAATGCATGTCCTGGTAGTGATTCCTTACCAGCGGCCTTGGTGTTAGACATCACATAGAAGATTATAGGTAGGTTTTCAGTCTCAATAGAGACCATTATTTTGTACTTTCCCAATAGTGAGTAGGATTGTTTGCCAAATGGGTTGATTTTAGTGTTGGTAGGTTGTAGTTGGGGCTGACCAATGAGGGCCCAATCATCCTGCTTAAGGATGTTACAATCATCTCCCTCATCAATGAGTGCATCAAAGACGTTTCTTGTGGGCAGTCATTGATATGCATAGGTAGGCAGGCGCTACTACTTTCTCATCTTCCTTGTGATGATGACTCATACTTTCACAAGGGGCTCTAGCATGGGAGACTCGTGTAGTGGATGGGTGGGAGGGTAGTACTTCTTCATGCAACCCCCTTTGAAGAAGCCTATGCCCTCTCCATCTAGGGTTTCAAGCTCTACATTGCTGGTTTAGCTTGGTTATAGTGCAGACTGAGAAATGTCATAATCCCCTAAACTTCATCTTCTATTTGTGGCCCCTTATTGAGTACAACAACACTAAGTCACCATGTTTGAATTCTCGCTACTTGACATGTTTGTTAAACTAGCTCTTGCGATGTGCCTTTTTGCAAATCAGCACATGGGTGGGTAGGAGTCAAGCCTCACATAAGTGTTCCAGCTCGATTAGGTGGTCAATCCATGCCTCCTTCCCATCCCATCTCTCTTGGGTGGCTATCCTCAAGCTCGAGATAAGGAACTCTACAGGTAGAATGGCTTCAATCCCGTAGGTTAACTTGAAGGGAGTCTATCCTACCATTGTATTATAGATTGTTAAGGTTGCCATCAATTTGTTGTCTCAGCCACTGTGCAAGACAGAGACCACTTCGGTAGGACGTTCACTAAGATCTTATTAGTAGAATCAGCCTGGCCATTCGCTTGAGGGTAGTAGGGTGAGGATTTTTTATGGATGATTAGAAAGGTCGACATGTTGTGAGGAATCACTTCATTAATGAAGTGTGTGCCTTGATCACTAACTAGTTTGATGGGGCAACTAAAGCGTGAGATCACCTGCTCCCAAAGGAACTTAGTCGTGGTTGGTTCGAGCATCATTTTTCCTCGTGGCTCTTGTGCTTTTTCCCACTTGTTGAGATAGTATCTAGCAATGATGATGTACTTGGCCTACGAGAGTAATGTGCCATAGGACTAATCGGCCCAATGAAGTCGATTTCCCATTTCTCGAATGGCTGTTTGGGGCTAGCTCCATTTTGTCATTATGAACTAGTACCTTTGTCCATTGGCACTTGTCACAATGCTTTACAAATCGTGATGTATCTCGAAAGAGATTGGGCCACCGCAGTTGAGATTGCGGCATCTTGTGGGCCATCATGTCTATGTTGAAGTGCCCTCTTGCAATTCCACCGTGTGCTTCTATAAGCACTTCATGCATCTCATGTTCACACACGCATTTTCACAAAAGCCGTCGTGCCTCAACCTATAGAGTTGTCCTACTATCAAACTAATAGGGTTGTATTTTAAGGATGAGTCGTCTAAGTCAGGCCTTCTCAATGGGCCTTTCAGGGAGTCCGTGCTCAAGCACTTGGACTATGTCGTCTTCCCAATATGACATCAAGTCCGCCTTAAACAAATCCCTTTCGCTAGACCAGTTAAATAGGTGTGCATCCGGTAAGCCATCTGTGATGCCATGTCCAACAACTTCTCGTGTGGGTATGCAAGACATATGGTCGGCCATATAATGTTGCTTCCCCTTGTGTACAACTATAGAGAAGTCCAACTCTAGAAGTAGAAGTAGCCATCGAGTGATGCGTCCCAAAGCGCAGGGTTTGTTAACAAGATAAAGCAAGGCTTGATGGTCAACAAAGAAGACAAAGGGTGTGGCCAAAAGGTAATGCCGAAATTTCTTTATAGCAAACACCATGGCTAAACCCTCTCTCTACATTGTGGAGTAGTTCATCTCCATATCCGTGAGTTGTATGCTAGCAAAGCTCATTGGATAGTCTAAATTGTGTTCACCTGACTGGCACAACACAGCTCCCACGGAAAATTTTGAGGTGTCAATGTGAACATGGAAGGTTATGGTCTAGTCTGGGGCTTGTAGTATTGGTGCTATGGTTAGAGCCTTCTTCAACTCTTCGTACATGTGTTGGCATTCCTTAGTCCATTCAAATATCACCAAAAATTTGTACAGAGGCCTAGGGATTAATGCATACAAATCATGGATGATACCATGTATGGCCGAGGAAGCACTGAACTTCCTTGTAGTCAATTGGTGGTGGAAGATCGACAATAGCCCTAACTTTCAAGAAGTCGGTGGTGGCAATGTCATTCTTTGATACTACGTTCCTGAGAATGCATCGATGCTTCACCCATAACTTGTTAAAATATTGAGGATGCATGCTAAGGAGGATCATTGATGAGAAAATAGACAATCATAATGAGATATAAACATTAACAAAGAAGAATAACTGATATTATCCAAGCATAATGCAAGTACAACTAATGAGAATGATTGATGGAATGAATGTGGGGATGAGTGCCTTTTATAGGCTTATAGTAGGTGGTATTGGTAGGTGGGAAAAAGTGGAAAGCGATTGTGGTGTTCACCAATTGTGGTTTTAATAAACCATGCATACATGACCTTGTCTAAAGCTTTATTTGCAATGTGTTGATGTGATTGCACAATTCTCAACACCCCTCCTCAATCACAAGCTACATCTTTCAAGGGGTTCAATAAGAGACGATACAACCTACATCTTTCAAAGACTGATCGGAGCTTGCCTAGGTGTGCCTTCTAATTAGAGTGGACACATAAATTGCCAATAAATACCTCCAACTCTCACCTAACATGTCTTTGAAAATGGCACACATGAGCTTTGAAATGTGACGGGTGCATTCGTCAACCCGAAGGGCATGACTACATAGGCAAAGACGCCCCACTTAGTAGCGAAGGCAATCTTGTGCCTATCAAACGAATGCACTTGCACTTGATTGTATCTGGAGAAGCCGTCTAGAAAACTGTAAGCCTCTTTACCAGCCACTCTCTTGAGCATTTCTCAGTGTGTGGCAATGGATAATTGTCCCTCTTCGTGGCAACATTGACTTTCTTGTAATTGAGACATACCCTGATCTTTCCATTCTTCTTTATTACAATCACTATGGTGATATCCAGTCCATGTGCTCGATTTCATCAATGAATCCTGCTCTTATCAGCTTATCGATTTCCTCTTTAGCTACATAAGCATGCTTAGTTTAGCTACATGAGCATGCTTAGGATTCATTGGGTATGGTCACTGCTTGACAGACGTTGCATTGACGAGTGTTATTGGGATGTTATGAGTCACTACACTCGGATCTATTCCTTTTAGCTCATTGAGTGACTAGGTGAATACATCCATTTATTCTCGCAAGAGAGCAATAAGTGCTGCCTTCTCATCATTGGTCAAGTCATCAGATAAAAAAACAGGTCGGGGTGTCTCCCCTTCCTCTACTAGATTGACCTCCTTGTGACTTTGGTAGGTCCTTCTATTAGCTTGCTCACTTGCCCTTGTCTCTTGGCTCCTAGCAATACCACTACACTCTCGCCTTTCTTAAATCTCGTGAATCACTTCAGTAGGTCTTGCGGCTTCCTATGTTCCTCAGCTTGTGGATCCCTTAGGTGTTTTCCATTTTCCTCCTTTAACCTCCTACGCCTTAGGTGAACTGGTAGGTCTTCTCTGGTGCATTTGGTCTTAGATGGTTGGGGTATCTCAGGATCACTATTAGAGCTTACTTGTGATTCAAAATTGAACTCTCAATCTTTGCTAGAAGAGGGAGTCTCTCTTTGAGGTTGTAGCTCCGATGGTGATTCCGTTTTGAGCGTTGATGCGACGTCTGGTTGGGTGATACCTTCTTTGTCATAATCAATTGCTCCTATGTGCTCCAACCAAGTGCGATCTTAGCCCATTGGCATGACTCCTTTCTTGATTCTAAAGATGCTATTTTTCTAGGGTTTGGAGTCTGCCCTAATTTGTTCAATCTTGTGCCCCTCCATGTTGTACTCTATCATATCAATCTCTTCTTCACTTTCGTTATTGGAGGAACAACAGTCTTTGTTCTCATCCTTAGAATCATCAACATCCAATTACTTGTCATTTCCTAGGTGTGGTTCCTTGTCGTTGATGGATAAGGCCCAATTGTACATCAAATTTAGGTCATGCACCTTGGTCCATCGCCACTTGGTTTCATCCAAGAGATCCTTGAGCGGTTTAAGATTTGCGGTTGGGTTACCAACTAGTTTGTCCATCAAGTGCTCAGAGATCTCGTGGAGGTCTCGTTTGTTGTTCGAGGACATGAAATGTTACAGAGACATGTTGCCCATGTGAGTTCTTAGCCATCATGTAGATTGGTACTGGGGGCATGTCCTTGGGCTCTGTAATTGCGTTAGCAACTTATTTGTATTCCTCATTGTCTGAGAATGGCAAATCGATTGTGGCTAGCACATGCGTAGATTGGTACTGGGGCCATGTCCTTGGGCTCTGTAATCTTCTATAACTCATGCGTTGCGCATCTAGGGTTGGCCTAACAAAATATTGTAGTCCACTTCTTACATGACTATAAAGTCCACAAAGAACCAAACTCCTGCGATCTTCAATGGCCAATTTCTCAACACTCCGGATGGCTTCACTTTTGTTCCGTTAGCTAGCATGACATTGAACCTAGCATCTTCTACATGCGGGTTAACCCAAGCCAGCACAGTGCATGGCTAAGTACACTGACTCCTGCCCTTGTGTCTACAATCCCCTTCCTCATGGTATCACCTAGAGCTAGGATTGGGAAGACTACGTGCATGTCAATGCCTTCCCAAAAAGCATTAACATGCAAAGACTTGGGCATCAAGTGCAATGTCATGCTTGGTATTTGCGTTACTACATCGTGCTCTTGCAAGTCAACTAAGGCTTGCTCTATTGATCCATCCACTTATTGCTTTATCTCCTACCATATCATTGGGTGCTACCTAAGTAGATCTCCTAGGCTTAGAGTTACAAGGGTGGCCATTAGCGTTGTGAGAAGGTTGCTAGCTGCTTTCTTGTCTCCTAGTTTTGCGCTTATTGGCTAGTGGTCTTGACTGGTTTGTTGCCCTGTGGCATTCATGCTCTGTCTTGGTGGCACAATTTGAGGTATGGACATGTCTCTTGGTCGAGTGGGAGAGATTGGTGTGCTCATGCTAGAGAGATCGTCGATCTCATCCTCCAAAATTGGCTCAACATCTTTTAGGTGTTCTTGGGCTTCTCTCACCCACTCCTTGACCTTTTCTATGGCTTCAAGTTGGCATTTCGGGTTGGGGTATTCCCTTACCTTAGCATTTCCTTTCTCAGTAGTCTTTGGAGTGGATGTTTCAATCTCAAAGTCCGTGACCTTGTTTTTCATAGGCAGTGTCATTGCGCTTTCGATTTTCAATGTGACCTTTGCTTCTCTTTCTTTTTTCATCACCTACGACTTTTCTTTCCAATTGAGGCTACATCTAGGTTACTAGGCCTTGTCAATGATATGCCACCTTGCTTTGTCTATGTGCGGGTCATAACATGCAACGCCATAGGCATGGCCTCCTCGTCGAATGTTTGGATGTCAAATAGCCCGAATGGAACTGATGGTATAATCACTGAACTAGAGGATGGTCTCCGCCTAGGGCAATTAGCAAAGACGTGGGTGTTTCCACACTCAACGCATCCTGAAATCAACCTTATCTCAATTGGCTTGCTCCCTCTCGGGGCAGTGCGAAGAGATGTATTCTAGATGACCATAATTCCAACAAGAAGTCAGCTCTTGGGTCTACCCTCCTAAGCCTCTGCCTCTCCCTCTTCCTAACGCCATCACCGGCATTGGCTGATAGTCCACGAGAACTGGATTGCCTTCTTTGCTATACGAGACGTAGGGGTTCACGTGAGGTTCCTCATCGTTAGGCTCCTTCATGTAGTAGACTAGACCCTCACTCAATGGATGGGTTACATAAGGTCTAGGTGATCGGGGTATGCCTGTGTGATTGACCTCTATCCTAGGGATGGCTAGCTTTGTATTGTTAGATGCTAGGAGGGACAATGGGGCTCCTCTCTCGAAGAAATTCAGAGGCCTAATCCCTAGGTAAGGCGGCTGGTTGTAAGGATGTGAGTATGGAAGTCTCCGGTGGCAGTTTGTAGTGGATGGCAATGTGTCTGAACCTACCGCAATTGGCACAAGCTTAGGACCTTGGGTCCTAACACTTAGCTGGAAGTTGGTTTTTGCTACAATACATGCATTGGACATGTGACTGCATAGGTCTCCTCATCATCCCTTGCAACTTAGCCACCTTTAGCTTCACATTTGCCAACTCTTGGCTGGCTCTGATCAACATTCTTTCCCTTGTCTTGGGTGCTTTGGCTGGATCCTTCACTAACAATAGGAGTTCTTTCTGAGGTTCTGGGGGCGGTGATGTCTTGGGTAGTGGGTCTTGAGCTCCTCTCTTTGAGTAGATCATCCATCCGTATGGCTTCTTTGAAGACCCTTGCTAGCACATCCCCTTGCAGGTTTGAGTTGCTCATTAAGGCTTTGTAAAGCTCTTCACTTTGGATTCCACTTATGAACACAATGGAGACCGCTTGTTTGCGAGGTCTCTGTGTGGCCACTGGGATTGTCTTGAAAAGACTCTGCACATGAGTGACGTAGTCTCAAATATCCTCCTTGTCCTTCTGCTTGACATTCATCAATCTAACTATGAGGTTGTCAGAGTATCTCACCTCAGAGAATCTCTTAATGAAGAGACTCTTGAGGGTGTTAAAGTCATTGCGTTCAGCATTGTCTAAACTAGTGTACCACATCCATCCTTTGTCTCCTAGGCACAGTCCGAAAGCTTGCAAGTGCTGAGTGAGATTTATGAGGCCATTAGCCTCGCAGACCTACTCAAACTGCTCTACAAAACTATACGGGTTGTTGCTCGGCTAATACTTGTCTAGTTGTTTTACAACTACGAGGATTCTCGATTGGCTCTTGGAGCCCTGGGTAAATCCTAATCCTGCAAGCAACGATGTTGCTAGTGCTGCCGTGCTTTTCTCTACTGATGTGTTGTCTATTAGTGGCTTTGTGAGAATCTCGCTTAGCGTTAAGTCTACCTCTAGCGCTCTCTCCCTTTCTACATTTAGTCATTGACGGATGATTTTTTATGCCGAGAAGTGCTTAAAAATAGCTAAAAATTTTGAATTTCAGGGGAAAAATAGACTTCATCAAAGGCGGTGGTTGCAATCCGTACAATTTTAACGACAATGCCCGAAAGTGCTTAAAATACCCACTGGATGACAGTTGTTGAATTTTCATAATTTTTTGGTGTGTCAGACGAGACCCTGGGAGATGCCCGACACAGTGGAGGACTTCAAGACGAATGCCTATGATTTTTCAAACCGTGAATCGGACACCGGACGAGGAAACGGGAGTGTCCAGGAGGCCAAGGCCAAAGGCCAAGTGGAAATAGGATTTAGGGGGGCCCAAAGGGTATGACTTTTGGGGGCTCCCCTTGGAGCCAAAAAAAAAAAAGAATTTTGTGGGGGGGGGGGACGTCCATTTTTTTCGAGCGTAGGCTGAGAGAAGGCGCCATTTTTTCCCACGATTGGTGGAGATGGGCTATGGCACTTGCAAACAAACCCCCCAACTGAGCGGATGCTTGAGATGCACTCTATCTTTGCTCCCTATCACCTGTCTCCACATGTGGAATGGCTGCCCGGTTGTGGAGATGCAGTTTCAGTCTTTCCCTTTCCTCTTTCTCTCTCCTACATAGAGGCACTTCATGTGGCAAGAATCAAGAAGAGAATCGGGAGATGGATGCTTGTCCGAGAGGCACTGGATTGTTCCAAGAGGCTGATGAGACTGAAGGCTGAAGATCTATGTTGAAATCCATGGTTGGTTGGTCGATACACAGTCCCAATTAAATGCTCTATTTTATGAAAGAATTTTACTTTTTTAAAAAATCGTTCATGATCTAAATGGTGTGCACATGAGCTAAAATTTTATTTGAATGTTCCTTACATTATGTTTGAGGGCTACAATCACTGTTATGCAGAATCCGTATTGATTTACAGCAATTATAAATTTTCAAAACCCGAAAAAACACTAATTTTAATGGAAATTGATAATTTCTTTGATTTTGAGTGGGGGAAAATAAGTAGACATGGGATAAAATAAGGAAAAATGCTGAGTTTTAGTTCCAATGATTAGTCATCAGAAAAAAAACCAAAAAATACCTATTTTTTATTAAAAATAAATAGAAAAATAGAGAAAAATGGAAAAAATTTGGATTTCTTATGTTAAAAAAAAAAGATCTATGTATGTGAATGTCTGACAGGGCTGAAGCATGAGGTTAAGCCTCAGTTTGGCCCTTGTCCTTTGTGTTAAAGTGTGTATTTACATACAAAAAATGACATAAAGAACCTCTACACATATGGAATGCAATAAAATTTAAACAGTGAGGGGGAGGATGATGTTATACAATAGTTTAAGCACTGAAATAATACAAAGTCTGATTGTTTTCTTTATGCATAACATTTAGGATGCGGTTTATTTAGAAATAATGGATCTAGCAGCACCACGTACGCCTTGGTGCTAGGTTTCTGCAGCGAAGCATTGCGTATTAGTGGAAATTCATTAAAAGAGTTGTTTTTGCACGACACATAGGCTGATTTCAAACTATAATTGTTTGTGCACAATAAGGCATCGACCATTGCATGAATCATACACATGGTATCTATTCCTGGCATACATAGCAATTGGTTGAGTTATAAATGATCCATGCTGGAGAGACTAAAGCACCCAAGCTGTAGGTCTAGACAGTGGGTCCAAGGGGACAAGTAAGTATGATTGATACATTCCTAGAATGATATAATATTGGTACCTAGAGCAGTGTTTGTTTCGTATGTGTTATATGTATTAGCGATGCATCGAGGGGCCAATCCCCAAGGTGTAGGAGGGTCACAATGGGGCCATGGCAATCAGCCGAGGGGTGCCTCCTATGTTGTTCTACGTGGTGAATTACACCAAAATATGTAGGGTCTCCCTCTAAGGAGTCTGAGAAGGTTAAGGGTTGGACTACAAACACGATCCAAATGCAAAATGTACGTACGAGGGCAGGGCAATGTATCTTGTAGATGCTTTTGACCGTGGGGTTGTTTTGTGCATGTCAGAGGTCCGACTAGTGCTATAGCCACTGCTAGCCCATTTTAGGTTCCATAAGTCATATTTGGTTTCTATTTGCTAGGGCTAGTGGACTTCTCACATTTTTATGTCATCATGCCGCAATCTCATAGGTTGTTGTTGCTAGTTGTATGCTGCTATGCCTTGCAAAACTTTCTGCGCCAACTTTCGTTCCTCTTCAATGTCTTCTATGATTTCTTCTAATGGTCTGCCATGGTGTTCTACCTTGGTTTGCACGTCCTATGTATCCACCATCCACTTGATTTCGACCAGGAAATCTCCTAGGTCAAGCTCTTTGTTTTCGCAACTTACACTAGGTTCTGCCATGTCTGTAGTTTCTTGCTCCACCAAGTTGTCAATGAGGTTGATCAAGTTGGGTAGTAGCGTTGCCCTCCCTATGGTGTTGCTCCTTTGAAGCGTCTGACCTTTCGTGTTGTGTCTTTCACTTGGTCCTACCAATTGGGTTTGCTTGATCCCCCGTCTAGGTTTGAGGATCGTCTCCTATTGGTGGGTTCGTTCTATTTATTAATTCTGAACATGTTTATTTTTATTGACAATCCATCCTCAATTTACGTATGCTCTGTGTGTATGTGGTGCTCTTTTCTGTGTACTGTGTGAAATCAAACTTTCAATTTTTCCAAGTGCACTTCAAGTGTTGAAAATAGTGTGGGTGCAAACACAAGATAACAAATGTAGCTTTCACACTTGAGTCTAAGCTCTCGATCGAATAGGGCTTTACACTTAGTCCCTTCCATTTGCATCTTCCATATCTGAACAATTTGGTACGTTTTGAGTGTGGCACTTAAAGCAAGTCCCTATTTGAATCCTAAAAAACTCATATTCATGGCATTGACATTTACTTTTATAATGTCCCCTAGAAGCATATGAAATCATATGCACTGGGCTACTCTCTCTGGTCTCTAGGGTCTGTGCTACACTACTCAGCTCAAGGGGGGTTTGGGGATCTATCTCAAAGCTCTAATAGGGACTAAAATCTGACGTGCCTGTTAGTGGTCATGTCTAGCCATACGGTTGTGATTTCTAGGGTCAATTTCATCTATAAGGCTTTCGGAGCCTTCCCCGATTGTGGGAGATATTTTGCTTTGCCCAGGATGCAGTGAATTTGTCAATTTCTACTATTGGAACTTTGTTCCTATTTGATAGTGTCTAATCCTTAGAACCGCATATCCAATCATCAAAATTGGATGTCCAATTTTAATTATCTGATTTTAGAGTGTCAAATTCTGGCATGTCTAAGTGTGGCAGATGGCTGAAAGTTTGAATCTGATTTTAATGAGTTCAATCGTCTGAATTAGACAAGGTTATGTCCAATTAGGCAGGTGAGGGATGGCCCAATTTTTGGGATTGGACATACAACGTTTGATTGGACAAGTCAAGTTAACTCGAATGTCCGATTCCAAGAATCGGATGTCCGAGTGTCCGATTCTGGGAATTGGACCCCTGTGGACCATGTTCGATTCCGATGGCATGCAAACAACGATAATAAAAATTTGATTCGTGGCAACTATTTTGGCCACACCCACATGCAAGAATGGATACCCAAGGAGGGTTCTATGTATCTGACACACACGAAAAACTCCTGTGTGGAAGCTGATTGATTTGCCTTAAGCTCCAACTCTCTCTCTCTCTCTCTCTCTCTCTCTCTCTCTTTCTCTCTCTCTCTCTCTCCTAGCAGAAATAAAAAATGAGCCTTCCACCCCCCTTCCTTGGGTCTTAAACACTTGTCCTAATGTCAAATTGTTGCCCCATTAGTGCTCATGCCTTATCAATGGATTGCAAGCCCATTTTTCTCCCAATTTTGCCCTATTTTGACTTGTTTTATAGCAGAAACCCTAGGTCGCTTTGCTTCGATTTCTTACTCCTACCCTACTCTAAATGCAACAAAAGTCAAAACCTAACTACTCAAATGATTTGTCCTACTTGTCTCATCAAAAACCCAAATACTTACTTGTTTTGAACGTTAAAAGCCCCAAATCTCCTACCTATCTCAAGCACCAATGCGGGGAGGAAACCCTACTTTGACGCTTGATTTGAGGCGTACAAGTGCTCGAGCTTGAATAGTTGGTCCCAAAATGAAACCAAAATGTAGTGGGAGCTCCCGCTCAACCGCTAAGACCCACAGACCACTTATTGCTTCAAGCTTGAATCGTTGGTCCCGACAATGAAACCAAAATGTAGTGGGAGCTCACGCTGAACTACTAAGACCCACAGACTACTTATTGCTTCAAGAGTTTCAAGTGAGCACAAATGGCTATCTCTCACCTAGCTGACGCCCCTTCGATCCTACAGGCGTGTAGTGAGCTTACCTTGATGCTTGAATGAGTAGCCTCCTCCATCAAGTACTCCATCAAGTAAGCTTGTAGCTCCACAATTCGAGATGTAAGCTCAAGCAACCTCAAGCCTCCTCCTTTGAGCTTCATCCTCCATAGCCTCGTGCGCGAGATAAGAAAAGAAAAGAGAAGAAGAAGAGAGGGGATTATGGAGAGCTTCTCCTCCAAGATCCCTCACCCTCACACTTCCTCTCTCAAGCACACACAAGCAAGCAATCAAGAAGGAGAGAAGAAGAGAAGAAGAAGAGACCACTTTTGCCACACACCAAAGAATGAACTCCTCATTCACTTTTTGAGTTCATATACAAAACCCTAAATCCCTTGGGCACCAATACCCTTTTTTGCATGCATGGCCATCTTGCCAAGGTCCTCTTTCTCTATTCCTTTCTAGTTGCCTTATCCCTTTTCCTACATCTATTTAGACTTTACAACTTGCACAAGAGGGAGCTTAGCGCTCTTATAAAATGAATTACATTGCACCCCACACTTTCCTTGCGAGAGCCCTCGGAGGTTCTCCTTCATTCTTGAGAGAGCCTCCTTCATCCTTTTGAGAGTTGAAGGAACTTGGTACTCTCATAAAATGAATTACATTGCACTCCACATTTTCCTTATTGTGAGAGCCCTTAGAGGTTCTCCTTCATCCTTAAGAAAACCTTGCTAGAATATTTAGTGGTCTTTGCTAGAATCTTCGTCGGTGCTCTCCCATGTTTGTCCTGCGCTTGCCTTCTCCTCCACTTTTCCTATCTAGCAAAATGAGCTTCTTCATTCACTTTTTGCTTTGGGCTTCCTTGGTCTTCCTTTTGGTTGTATGGTCCGTATCCGTGACATGTCTTGTAACAAAGTCATTGTTTGTTTTTCTATGCATAGGATATTTTGGTGGATTGGGAGATGGGTCAAACTCTAGGAAAGCCTTTGAGTATTGTCCCACACTTGAAAACCCAAATTTGTACAAGTTATAGTGCAATTATTATGTGAGTGTGCATGCTTACATAGGCTAGTTAGAACACAACTTTATGGCTTTCTTTTATTGACAATTGATAAAGCAAGGCACAAGTTGAAGGGTAGAAGATGGGAAGTATTATTGTCATTAAGGGTTAGGAAAGTGAAAGGAGAATCATGAAGAGATTTTGGAGTTATATTGAGTATTATGGATTTTTTGGTCATGAGGTTCAATGAATGAGATTCTTATATGAATCATTTAATTAGTAAGTGGAAACTATAGAACTAGGTGACTCTTGATTGGCATACCTCTTGTCTATCCTCTAATATTATTGGAGTAATATTGAGGATTTTGAGAAGGAATGAAGAGAAATATGTAGGTGTCTGAGGGAGACATGCCTAGGTGAGCTGAGATTCCCACACATTGATAAAGACATGCCTTCACATTGGAGTTGGACTCTTATGGAAAGAAAGTGTAGTTGATAGATATTATTGTTCAAGACATACTTACATATAGAGGATGCCTTTGTAGATTATGGTATTGGAAGTCTTGTTATTGGTTGGGTCTTTTGCTAAGATTATTTCTTGCTAGTGTTATAGTAGTTCTAAAATAAGATGAGTGGTGGTCTTGATGGCTTGGGGGCCTTGATCCACCAATCCAGTTATCTATTTTACCATGCATTCACTTTGGTAAAGATTGGAGAGCATATGCAGTTGATCCGATTTGAGTAAAACAAGAGAGTTCAAATAAAATACTCACCACTTATCTGGATTGAGCCAATTTTGGTCCTTTTTCCACTAGCTTGACAACATTGCTTATATGGGGTGTGCAAGGTTTTCCTATTTACTATTTTATTTATGTACAATCATTGATATCCAACCATTTATTTATGTGCACATTAATAGGCTATGGTTATGTGTCACTCCGTGGTGGAGGAAGCCAATTGTAAAAGGAATGATTATACTTGAGTGTGGCACAAGTATCAAGGAGTCATGATAGCTTTACTAGTAAGGATAATATTTTACAATGTCAACTAGTACCATTCCTTGTCTAAGTCTACTATCACAACATGTATCTCCTCTTTGTAAGAATTTTTTCAAGCAAGTGATATTTTAGGTTTGGTCTAGATTAACTCCATCCCTCACAAAATAGCATGTATAGAAAAGGAGGTAAGTGCTACATATGTTGGATCCCTTTGAGATCATCATATGACTTCTCTCTCTTTTGAGATAGTCACTAGCTAACCTATAAGTTCAGCCCATCAACCAACATTTATTGAATTAGCTTTATCCCTCTATCTTTTATTTCAATCCTTGTATCTCTAATAGGGTTTGTTGGCAAAGCACATCATGCAATGTGGAGACTAAGCGGTGTTCTTCAATCTCTTCATCTAAAACTCAATATAATCATGTGTTCTATTGAGTCTTCACCAGCTGCTTTTTCCACTTCCGTACATAGAATATACTTGAACAACTCAGTCAAGCTCAAACTTTTGTTGCAGCACATAGGGTTGAAGGTCACCACAGGGATTTCACAAAAAAAATGGACAAGATAGATAGAGATGTGTCTTCAAGAGATAAGTAGATTACACTGATTATCTAAAGATTCAAGAGGCACTTCATGGTCAATCGCAGGGGTTTGAGAGAGAAGAATGTATGGGGTTTCAAGAGCTTAGACTCCGGAGATGGTAGAGATAAGAGAAGGGTTGAAGGTTTCAAGCCAAGTTCTTGAGGATGTTAATAGAGCTTCCAACTGCATGTTCTTAGTAAAGATCACAAGAGTACTATCTCATAAGTTCTAACTCAAATCAGCCTTGTTTTCTTGACTATAAGAGCAATCACAAATTATAAAATCAAATACAATATGCTATCACATATCATAAACAACTCTGCTTCCCATCACTCTTACATGATGCCATAGCTTGAATAAACTTTGCATGGTTACATTCAATGTATACTGTTAGGGACAAAAGCTTATGAGTCAATTTGAACTTACATTCACCTCTTTCCAAGGCTAAAAAACTTTCCCAAAGTCACACATACATTCCACAGAATACTTACAACAAAGGCATATAGAACAAAACAGAATAGGAATAGAGGCTCTACAGAAGCTCAAACGGAGGGTTACAAAAGGTCAATAGAAAATATTAGAACCACATAGCTCATACTAAAACCATTCTAAACTATCAAAAACCATTCAATGATCTTTCAAACAATCTCAATCTTCATCAATCATTACTTTTTCATGCTTCATATAGAAGATAAATAGAACAAAACAGAAGCTATTAGAACCAATCAAAACCTCAACAAAACCTATCAAAACATCACAAAGGCTCATATATCTATTGAAAATCATCATGAGCTTCCAAAACATTACTAACCTCATCCAAAACACTCTTAAACACTTCCAAAACAACTAAACATCATTCAAAATCCATCAAAATTCAACAATTTAGACCTCAAAAACAACAAAAATCAACCAAAAACCCAAGTCATTTCAGCATTCAACGTATCCCCACACTTAATAAGGGAGTGTCCTCATGACCTAAGAAAAAGGGAATACAAGTTCATCAAAGAGCTCAACTTGATCTTCTTTAGCATCTTCAATAAACCACCCAACCGTAACCCCAACTTATACCCTGTATCTAATAAAGAATACAATGAAAGGAAAACACTTTATCCATTAACATATCTTATAAACAACATAAAAAATCATGACAAATTTGTAAAGGATATAAGAGGTTCTGTAGCTTTGGTTCTTAAACTTTCCATCTACCATCACCATCACTACAAATCTCCAAAAATATAGCTCTCGAATAAATCCAATATTCAACCACCACTAACCCATCACATAAAATTTAACACAACACAAACATAAAACAATCATCTAAATGGCATCTCCAAAAGAGAGACATATCATTATGAATCATAAAAGATACATCCAAATGTATTAGTGAAGATGATCCCTCTTGAAGGCTTGATGATTATGAAAACGATCCATGGATAAGGATTCATCTACAAAAAAATTTGGAGGATTCTGGAAAAATTGAAGGGAGCACATCCTTTCTAGCAAAACAAGGTATCTGCTAGGCAGACAAAGGGCATGAAAATATAGTACATCCAGTTGTTGGGAATCAATGTTCACATTGACATTCATATATAACTCTGGAATGGCCTTTGGATCATTATGTGAATGCCTATGCATGTATGCTAGGTACCAAGCAAAGTGAGCTGTCAATCTCATTGAAGGATTTATAGATTGTGAATATTGTTGAGCAAAATGGAGATAATGTTGATACACTTGACTGGCAGTCATCCACTCCCCTTAAATTAATGGCAAATTAATATGCGGTCCAATAAGAGAATTAGCTAAGCTCCATCCTTTTCTTCTTGAAATCTTCTAATCAAACCCTACATATCCACTAACCAACTGAGGGGGTTGAGAAATAGAAGTAGTAGGAGATGGAAGAGGAACATGTACAAGAGGATGAAGAGATGGATAGGCAAAATCATAAAATGAGGAATAATCTAAAGAAGGATTAGCTAAGAATTTAGGCGAATCAGTTACGAAAGGTGTTAACTGATAAGTAGGAAAAGTGGAAGGAATATGCATGGATGGGGAAGGACAAGACGGAGAAGGGGAAAATACTCGATCTTCAATGAAAGAACAATAAGTAAAGATTGGAATTCGAGGGGCATCCTAAGGTTGAAAAAAGAGAGGTAAAATGACTGCTGAGTTGGATTTATAACATACCAAGCTAGATCTTCATCATTTGGAATTAACAGATCGCCTCTCAAATACATATAAGACATCAGCATTGTATCCGAAGTCATAGAGTCTCCAAAGACCATTCAGACTACTTCAGTCAATAAGTCAGAAGACCAGGCTCCACTCCATCCATCCTCTAGAAGAGGTAGATCCATCGTTGAGAGCTTAATATATAGAATGCCAACTTCTGTAGGGTTGATAGTGCATAAAAAATGAGTGATCTAGAGGAACATACTCTTGGGACTACTCAAATGAAGACCATAATAAGTCCATCCTGGCCTAAATCCTTTCCACTTTTTCCTGGAACAAAGGGCATAACGTGGCTTGTCTTTGAAGAACTGCCAAGTCCATAAGAAACAAAGAAGGAACTAGATGTACAGTAGGACTTTGTGAAGAAGAACGTGACTGAATCAACTTATCCTTAAGTTGTTGAATTTGGATGTTGCTCTGTTCTAGGGTAGTATCTGCTAATTTAAGCTCCTCCATCTAGGCAGCTATCTGTTTACCACAACACAGAGGAACAGAAAATGGAGTAGAAGTGTGAAAAAAATGGAAGCCCAGAAATTTGAATGATTTAAACGACGGTGTCACCTCGAAAAAAGAAAAGAGTAAAAGCGCGCCATTAGATATGAAGGCGCTTTCGAATCTTTGTAAAAAGAGCACTAGGCTCACTCCTATGAAAATTGTATGCAGTAATGGGAATAGGATGAGTGGGAACAGTGGGAAATAGGAAAAGAGGGCCTATGCTAATGGCCGGCCATGTAAAAAAAGTGTAGATGACCGCCCAAAAGGTAGGGCATGTATATAAAGTTCAAAAGTGAATGAGAAGCTCATTCTTGTGTGCGGCAAAAAGTGGCTCTCCTCTTCTTTCAACTCCTGCCTTCTTCTTGTGGCTACCACGATGCACTCCAGCATGTGGGCATCTTCAAGCTCATCTGGTGGGAGGTCTGGTAGAGGGGGACTGGGTGCTTTTCGTAGTTCTTCGTTGGCCTCTTGGTCCGAATCCAGGCCCTCCTCAATAGCTTGTTCGGCCACGGCTAGGGTCATTTGCGGTGGTGGTGCGGGCGGCTCCTACTCTTCGAACTCCAGTTCCTTGAGCTCAACAGTGGAGAGGCTGGCACTGTGCATGTAGTGGAATTGCTGCTCCTTGGTGAGTCCCGTGCTAGTGGGTAGCTCCCGTTCTTGAAGGCCGTACCTTAGCACTCGAGTAGTCAATTCCAGTTTCCTTCTCACCCTTTCCACTGAATCATCTCCCTATGCTTGGGTGACATGTGGCACTATGCTGAGAAAGGCTTGCCTTTGTGCATGGGTGCATACATCGGCTGCTTCAGCTTTGGATTCGGCAAGTACTCTCTCGCACTCTGCCACCGCCAAGCGTTCCGTTAATTGCCTGATTCTTTCAAAGTTGTTTGCTTCCCAAGCGTTGGCCCTTTCATCCATCTTTCTTCTTTCTTCTTCCATCGCACTTGCCAGTGTGGTCACCACCTGTTGTTGTTCGTTCGTTAAAGCCCAGAGTTGGTGCCACTCCCTGGACTTCTGAGCCAGCTGTTCTTCGGAAATTTCCTTCGCTTGAGTTGCAATACTGAATTTGTGTTCTGCCTCATCGATTCGTTCTGATCTTTCCTGTGCTAGCTGCTCGTGGCTCTGGATCTCTGCAAGGTGCAGTCTTCGTTGCATGAAGGCCATGGCCATGAGGGCCTCTATGTCTTCTTTGGCAACTTCCAACGCACCTTGCAGCCGTTGTACCTCTTGTTGTTGTTCTTGTGCTTCTGTTGCGAGGGTTGTGGTCCGGTCCCGTGCTAGGAATTCTATCTCTCTCTCTAGCCTATTTTGTTCCTTGAGCTCATACTGAAGCTTTGCCATGGCATCCCCCTGCCCCTCTCTTGACTCACCTTCTTGAGTTGCCAATAGTCCATACCCTTCTAGTCTGGCCGTTCTCTGCTCTAGGTCAGCATACTGCTGCACTAGCAACTTTAAGCTCCATTGCTCGGCCACCAAATTTTGTTCTTCGTCCTCCACCCTCTGTCTTAGGTGGTTTTCATTGTCCTGGGCCTCCTTCTTTTTTGTCTCCAACTGATCTTGTAACGTCTTGACCTCCCTTTTCAGGTTAGCCTCTTGCTTTGAAACTTCGTGCTTCAGGGCTGCCGAGGTTTCCCTTTCGTTTTCCAGCTCCAACAGGGCCACCTTCTTTTCCTCCTTTTCCGCCTCCAGCTGCATTAGGAGCTCGACCACATAGGCATCGTAGTCTGCACCCAGTGACAGGGGGATAGGAGTTGTGGTGGTTGATGCTTTGAGTTTTTTCCGTTTAGGGTCTTTCCTAGATTCAGCATCAGCAGTGGCAGATCTTTTCGCTCCGGTTCTGGGACAATCTCTGCTACCTTACTGACGAGCATCTGCATCATGCTCATCAGTTGGGCCGTGTCCAAAGAAGGCGTGGGTTGTGGGGCATTTGGGGTGTTTGTTGGCATCGACACGAAGGAGGGAGGCAGGGGGTGTAACAGCGACTTTCCCTTGCATGCAATCATCGGGGCTGCCCTCACGCTGCCACTCGCTTCGGCCTCATGGTAAGGACCATAGGGGTTGATTTCTCCTTTTTTGTGAGTTTCTTCAACACAGACCTGCGAGTGGCCTCAGCCAACTCGGCCAATTCCTTCATGCTCCGCTCGTGGGCTTCCTCTTCCGCCCTTCTTTGCCATACCTCTTCCACCTTTTTTGACTCCTCTTTAACTCTTGCGAGTTCTTCCTCCTCCTCCTTCTGCAATTGTTCTTCCAACCTACATGACTCTTTTTGAGCCCTCTTCACCTCGGCCCACTCCCCTTTGCTCAATGTCTTCCCCTTCTTTTGGCCTTTGCCGTCCATCATTTGCTTTGAGGCCCGGCCTTTTGTGTGGGTGGTACTTCAGGCTCTCCTTCATCACTAGCCGCCCTTTCGCTCGAGCCTTCCTCCTCTCGACGTGGTGAGCCTTGGTGCTCAGTCTGCTCTCCCTCCATGCTGGCACCCTTGATAGCCTCGTCAATGATTGCTGTAAGGACACCTCTATACCTGATCGTAGAGGCCTTAATGGTAGGTTTTTTTCCTCGTAGATCGCGTGATGGAGGCCGGGGATTCCCCACCGGCTAGTGTTGCAGCTGGAGCTAGAAGGGCGGATGAACTCTTTATAGTCTTCTGGACGAAACTGTTCCAGTCCACCTCCTCTAGGACTCCTGTCGCAATGCTTTCCAGTAGTGGCACGTTGATTCTATTCATGAGTGCGTTGTATCTGTGGCTGGAGAAGAGAGAATGGTTCATCTTAGCCTGCATCCTTGTCACCGGGTCTAGAATGTCAGCTAGACTAATTCCATCAACTGTGTGCACATTTTCTTTTTTGACTCCCAGCATGGCGTACACATCCCTTTTTGGGCATCTTTCTTTTTTGGGCATGAGTCCTAGTGATCTTTCGACAGTGGCTGCGTGAAGGGGCACCTATACCCATCTTTCTTGATTACCTGCCCTTACTGTGACCGTGCTACAGCTTCATCCTTCATCGAAATTTCTTAAGAAATCTGCGCACATGCTGTAGTCTACAGCCTACCCGACTTTCTCTATGTACTTCTGGAGGCTGCATTTGTCCACCAGCTCTCTTACGGCCAGCTCCTCTGAGATGGCCTCATCCAGGTTCATGGTATGCTTGAAACTGAATTGACTGAATCCCTGCGTCTCGATGCTGATTCCATATTTCGTCATCTCTGCTTCCGTGAATGGAAGTCTACCCTGTCCTGCCATGGTAGGTGCCTGTCATTACCCAAGTCAACATTAGAGTTACGATTTAATTCATTCCTAGCATATCCCAAGAAAAAATGTGTGTGCTAGTTTATGGGGCAGATTTAAGGAGATGAAACTTTTATAGAAATAATTAACAACCAATATCTACTTCCTCCTTGCTTTCTTTCCTATTTGAATTTAGTTGAGCACTATTAGCCTGTACACTTCTTGCTACATCACTTGGTTAGTCCCTTGGTTGTCACTGGCTCTTCCCCCCTCTTTTCTAAGTGGTACGGGGAGGGGGGAAGGCTCGCATGGGTTGTGTGGGGTGAGCTACTTGGCCATAAGCCAGGTATACAGGTTAGGGTTGTATTCAAAGTGGGCATGGCGATCAAGTTCGCATGGCTGTAGGGAAGCTTGAGTGATGTAGGTTAGGATGTCATGAAAGATGTCCCCCGAGTTGAGGCAACTAGCAATGTGCAACTCTTCCTCTGTGAGGAACTGGTCAATGTACAGATGGGCCAATACCTGATCATCTAAGTGTAGGTTTCGTGTAATGGCCAAAACTCTGAATGAAAGAGGTGCCACATACGTAGGGTCGCGCTCAATTGTTTTGATTGCCCTCCTTTGCTTAGCATTAGTCATGATCCGGCGGCCTTTTTTCTCCCACTGGAGTTGTAAGGCATACCACAGTTGCAGGAATGGAGAAGCAGAGCTGGCAAGTTGCACGAGCTCCTCCAGTTCATGTTCAGGAGTAGAGCGAGTGGGTTTGTGGTACGAGGTGACTAGTCGTTTGAGAACAGCTTGTTCCTTCGAGATTTCTCCATTAGCTATTAGCTCGGCCGCAACTTTGGAAAATTTGATGGTCATGAACTTGTAGTCTTCCCAAGTGCATGGCAACGAGCAAACATCAGAAGCGAGAGGTTCCTCAAGAAGTCCTAGGTCAAGCCTCTCGTAGCTTCTAGCGAATGTAGTGAAGGTGTCGTCCAACTCCTTGATGCATGTCACTACGTCATTCCCTGAGGTCTCAGCAAGGTCCTTGGCCACTGATAGGAAGGATTGTCTTTCATATGAAGGCTTAAGACCTACTGGTGGTGATGGAGCAGTTGGGCTAGACAGTAGTGACTCCGCTGCAGGCGTCGTTAATGGGATTGTGCACTCTAGATCATTTGGAAACGCTGCGGCGGGCTCCCGTGCCATAGGAAGTGTTCTGCAATCCATTCGAGCGGGTATGGGGGTGTGCACTCCTTTGACCTGGATGGTGCTGGATCCTCCGGTTTGGGACACTGAAGGTGTTGGGTGGCCTTAATCATCACCGTTGCTGGTTTGACGTTCTTTGCGACTTGTGCTTTGCATGTGCCGGTCTATCCAGCTGGAGTGGGGTTGCTCAAAGTTGATCCTTTTGGGTGTCTGCCCTTAGGCACCCATATCCAGGGGTTGCCCTCATAGTATCCTTGTGCTCGCAGGAGATCTTTCGATATCCATCGTGGCGTGGTGGTGCACCCATGTCGATGGCACCTGGGCTGCCTCTTAGGCTGTGACTGATAGTATTTGCGTTTAGGAGCGTGCTTCTGTGGTCTACCAGGAGGCGGCACTCGTCGTTTTGGCACCCATATGTGCGTGGGATCCCTAGCCATGTTGATGGCTTGGGTGGGTTTTCTTCTAGCGGTTGGGGTACGGGGTAAGATATCCATGCCCTTCTCCTTAGGCTTGGCCGTGGGGGTCTCTATTGGTGGCTTTGCAGTTGTAGAAGGTGCAAGATGGCCCTTGTTGAAAGTAGTTACTATGCGCACATTGCCCACAGTCAGGTGAATGCGGTCTAGGTTATAGTCCACATTGGAGTTTGCCTACTTTTTGAAAGTGCACCCTAGTAGTGATTTATCACCGGCCCCTTTAGTGTTTGGTAACACATAAAAGACGACTGGGATACTTCTAGACTCGATAGAGATAGCCGCTTGGCATTTCCCTAAGAGAGGGTAAGTGTTGCCCCCAAATGGGCTAAGTTTCGAGTTTGTGGGCTATAATTTAGGCTAACCAATGCATGTCCAATGGTCGTGTGTCAAGACATTACGGTCGGCCCCTTCATTGATCAGGGTATCAAAAGAATATGTCTATTCTGCAGTGACCGTGTTTTGAAGGTAGGCGAGTGCTATTGCTTCTTCATCTTGATCGGTTGTTCGGTAATTGTGGCCATGCAGACGGTGACGGGGGCTTCACGCATCGGTGGTTCGTGTAACGGATGGAAAGGAGGATAGTACTTTTTCATGCGACTGCCATTGAAGAAGCCTATTCCTTCCCCTTCAAGCGTCTCCAACTCTACATTGCCCATTCTGCTAATTGCACGCACTCGAAAAGGTCCCAACCCTTGAAATTTCATTTTCTGTTTGTGCCCTTTCACCAAGTAGAGTAGTATGAGGTCCCCTTGATCAAAGTTGCACTGGTTGACGTGCTTGTCATACCACAGCTTTCGTCGTGCCTTTTCACAGATTAGAGCCTGGGTGGCTAAAAGCCGAGTCTCTGTGAGATGCTCTAGCTCCTCTAAGCGGTTAGTCCAAGCCTCTTTTCCCTCCCAACGCTCCTGCACTGCTATTCTTAAGCTAGGGACAAAGAATTATAGAGGTAGAATGGCCTCCGTCCCGTAGGTCAGCCTAAAGGGCGTTTGCCCGACAGCTGTCTTATAAGCCGTCCGATAAGCCCACAAGGCAGCCATCCGTTTATTATCGCAGTCTCTTCATGATGTGGATACTACCTTAATAAGCATATTGACCAGGATTTTATTTGTGGAATCCGCTTGGCCATTTGCCTGAGGGTAGTAGGGAGAGGATCTTCTATGAATGATTAGGAAGGTTGAGAGCAGGTGGGATATTACTTCATTAATGAAGTGTGCTCCTTGATCACTTACTAGTTTGATTGGACAACCAAACCGTGAAAAGACCTGTTCCCACAAGAACTTCGCAATGGTCCTAGCGTCATTCCTTCTAGTGGGTCGTGCCTCCACCCACTTTGTCAGGTAGTCCGTTGCCACAATGATGTAGCGTGCCTGGGAGTATTGAGCTGCTGGACTGATAGGTCCGAAGAAGTCAATGCCCCATTTTTAGAAGGGCTATCACGCTATTACAGGTGTTAACTCCATCTTATCTTTGTGCATGGGTACCTTAGTCCTCTGGCACTCGTCGCAGTGTCTGACGAACTTAGCGGCATCACGGAATAGGGTGGGCCACCAGAGTTGGGATTGTAATACCTTACGGGCGGTCATGTCCCCACTAAAGTGCCCACCAGCTATCTTGCCACGTGCCTCTCTCAATACATCGTGCATCTCGTGCTCGCACACACATCTACGTAACAGCCCGTCCTACCCCAACCTATAGAGTTGGCTAGTGATTAGTTGATACGGCTGGATTTTTAAGACAAGTCTCCTTAGAATGGCTTTCTCAATAGGTCTCTCTGGCAGGCCGTTTTCTAACACTTCGACAATATTGTCTGCCTAGTAAGGTATCAAATCAACTCTAAATAAGTCCCCTTCTCTAGACAGGCCAAAAAGGTGCACGTCTAGTAAATCGTCAGGGATGCCTTAGCCAGCAGCTTCCCCTGTGAGTATGCGAGACATGTGATCCGCCATGTAGTGCTACTTTCCTTTATGCACAGTCACTAAGAAATCAAACTCTAGCAAGAGAAGTAACCACCTTGCTATGGACCTGTGGCGCAGGGCTTGTACACAAGATATAGCAAGGCTTGATGGTCCACGAAAAAGATGAAAGGTGTGGCCAACAGGTAATGACTAAATTTCTTTACAGCAAACACCATGGCTAGCCCTTCCCTTTCTGTAGTGGAGTAGTTCATTTCTGTTTCGGTGAGCTGCATGCTGGCAAAGCTCATAGGGTAATGAAGACCATGTTCACCAAGTTGGCATAGAACGGCTCCGAAAGCAAACTTGGAGGCATCTATGTGTACATGGAATGCTACACTCCAGTCTGGGGCTCGCAAGATTGGTGCAGTAGTGAGAGCCTTCTTTAACTGTTCATACGCGCATTGGCATTCCTCAGTCCATTTGAGTACAATCAACAGCTTGTACAATGGTCTAGCAATCAGCGCGTAGTTCAATACAAAGCGTCGGTAGTATCCTTTGTGGCCTAGGATGCCCTTGTAGTTGGTGGGCGGTGGGAGGTCGGCAATGGCTTTGACTTTTGAAAAGTCAGTGGCAATGCCATTCCGTGACACTACATGCCCTAGGATGCATTCGTGCTTCACCCAGAACTGGCACTTCAAGGGGTTCAGCGAGAGTTTGTATAATTGACATCATTCAAAGACAGCTCCCAGCCTCTCTAAGTGTTCGGTCCAACTAGACTGTATGCATAAGTCGTCTATGAACACCTCCAGCTCGTGTCGCAGCATATCCTTGAAGATCATGCACATTAATCGTTGGAAGGTTGTAGGAGCATTCATTAGCCCAAAGGGCATAACGATGTAGGCAAAGACACCCCACTCCATGTGGCGAAGGCAGTCTTGTGCCTGTTGTCAGGATGCACTTGCACTTGATTATAGCCAGAGAAACCATCTAGAAAGCTATAAGCTTCTTTACCTGCTACTATCTCCACCATGTGCTCGGTATATGGCAAGGGGTAGTTATCTCTCTTCGTAGCGGCATTCACCTTCTTGTAATTCACGCACACTCGAATCTTGCCGTTCTTTTTCATAAAGATCACTATGGGCGATACCCAATCTGTGTGCTCGATCTCATATATAAATCCCGCCTTCATGAGCTTATCGATCTCTTCCTTCACCACATGAGCGTGTTTGGGATTCATAGGGTAAGGTCCCTACTTCGTTGGCACCGCTTCTGGGACCATTGGAATGTTATGGGTCACAACCCTAGAATCGACTCCTCTCAGTTCCTCCAAGGACCAGGCGAACACATCGACATACTCTCACAGGAGAGCAACCAATCTAGCCTCCTCCTCCTTGGTCAGGTCGTCAGCATTGAACACGGGTCGAGGTTTCTTGCCTTCCCTGCCAGGTTGACTTCCTTGACCCTGGCGGGTCCCTTAATTGGTTCACTAGCTTGCCCTTGTCTCTTTGTTCCTAGCAAAACCACCACTCTATCACCATTCTTAAACTTCGTGAAGCATTTGGGGAGGTCCTGTGGTTTCTTTTGCCTCTCTCCTTCTGAGTCTCTAGTTTGCTTCCTGGCTCCCTCCTTGATCCGTCTGCGCCTTAAGTGGATTGGCAAGTCCCCTTTGGTGCGTCTGACCTTAGAGGGTTGGGGTATTTTAGGATCACTCTCTGTACTGACTTCAGACTCCGAGTTAAACTCACATCCCTCGCTTGAGGAAGGGGTTTTGCCTGGGGGTCGTAGTTCAATAGGTGAATCCATCTTCAGTATTGGGACTACCAACGATTGTGCCACCCCTGCCTGCTCATAGTCCGTAGCTCCCACCTACTCCAGCCAAGTCCTATCGCATTCCATCCACATGATTCCTTTTCCATTCCTGCCTTCCCTTTCCTATTTTGGCCTAGAGTCTACCTCGATTTGTTGTTTGATTGCTCTCCCTTCAATGTCATAATCTATCATGTTAAACTCTTCCTCGCTCTCATCTGTCTCAGAGCAACAGTGCTCGTACTCCTCATCACCGAAATCTTGCCCCTCCGACTACTCGTCATCCCCTAGGTTTTCCTATCCGATCTCCTCTTCGTCGGCGATTAAAGCCCAGTTGTATAATAGGTTGAGATCGTGCACTTTGGTCCATTCCCATTCAGGCCGAGCCAAGAGATCGCTTAGGGGTTTTAGAGTAGCCACCTTGTTGCCTTTCAGTTTAATGGTCAGGTACCCTACGATTCCTTGAAGCTCGAGCTTGTTAGTGGGGGTGTGGAATGAGACCAGTCTCCCTGGATCCCGTGAGCTCCCCGCCATCATATAGAGTGGCACAGTGGGCTCCTTTGCTGGCATGCTTGGTGACTTGGCAACTTGCTTATACAACTCTTCCTCATCTAAGAATGGCAGGTCAATGGTTGCCAAGACATGCATCCAATCCCTCTCATCCTCAGGGCAGGGGATGTACTTGGTCAGTGTCCCATAGGACTTGCGTGCATGGGCATCACCTTTTAGCATGGTCGAGATAGCATCGAGGTTGGCTAGGGTAGTCTTCCATGTGTCCATCTCAACCCTTACTGCTTCCGTCCTATTCCCCAAGAATATGAGGTTGTTTCCCCAGTCTTCAACCACTCTTGCATTCCTCATCCATGGCCGGCCTAGCAGTATGTCGTAGTCCACCTCCTTCATGACAATGAAATTTACGGAAAACTACACTCCTGCAACCTTCACTGGCCAGTTTTTTAAGACCCCGAATGGTCTGACCTTAATTCCATTGGCCAATTTAACATTAAACCTAGCCGCTTCCACAGGTGGGTTTCCCCAGGCCTGTAGAACTGCGTGGCTCAAGACACTGACCCTGGCGCCGGTGTCTACAATTCCTTTCCGTGTTGCATCCCCCAAGGCTAAAACAGGTAGGACTGCATGCATCTCTGTGCCTTCCCAGAAATCAGTGACCTTGGAGCTGAGTGCATTGTTAGGCTTGGAATTTGCGTGATTGCGTCCTGCTCGTGTAAGTCAGTGGCAGCATGCTCCCCCTTCCCCTCCACCCAGTGCCTCAATTCTTGCCACAATGGAGGGTGCTGCCGAAGTAGGTCTCCCAAACTCACGGTCACTGGGGTCCTTGGTCACCACTCTTCGGCCACATGTCGTGGCTAGCTTGTTGACAAGCTTCTCCCTGGTCTTGCCTTTGTGGCTCCAATATGGGTTCTACATCTTTAAGGTGTTCTTGGGCATCCTTGACCCACTCCTTTACCTTGGCGATAGCCTCGAGTTGCCGTCTGGGATGAGGGTATTCCCTCACCTTGGCACTACCTAGTTCCACCATCTTGGGGGCTGAGGTCTCTGCCTCGGCATCTATGACCCCCTTTCTTGCCACTAAGGTTGTAGCTTCCTCAGTCTTAAGAGTGATCCTTGCGCTGTTCTCTTTCTCCTTCTCCTCTGGCTTTTCTTTCCCAGCGAGGCTGCGTCCAAGTTACTTGGCCCAGGCAGTGAGATTCCTGTTCGTCTTGTTTGCGCTCGCATCATGACATGCAGTGGGATGGGTGTGTCCTCCCCACCAAAGGTCTCCACCCCAAATAGCCCCAAGAGCACAGAGGCCACGTTGGCCGGACTGGCTGATGGTTTTCGCCTAGGGCAGTCAGGAAACAGGTGTGTGATCCCACATTCGGTGCATCGAAGGTCAGCCTTGTCCTGGTTTGCCTGTTCCCTTTCTGGGCAGTGTGATGAGATATGGCCTGGATGACCGCAAGTCCAACATGAGATTGGGTCCTGGCTTTGGTCCTCCAAAGCCTCTGCCTCTTCCTCTGCCCAGCGCCATCACTGGCACCGATCGATAATCCATTAGGACTGGATTTCCTTCCTCGTCATAGGAGATGTATGGGTTTGCATAGCTCTCTTCTTCACTAGGTTCCTCCACATAGTGAATAGGAGTGTCACTCGGTGATTGGGTTACGTAGGGTCCTGGTGGTCTGGGTATGCTTGTTGGGTTCATCTCTAGCCTAGGGATGGCTGGTCTCGTGTCGTTTGGTGCTAGAAGTGCCAGCTGGGCTCCCCTACCAAGGAAGTTAGATGGCATGTTGCCTAGGTAAGGAGGGTTGTATTGCTGCGCATATGGAAACCTCCTGGGCAATCTACAGTGCAATGCGTCATGTCCGAACATACCACAGTTCGAACACAGCCTAGATCTAGGATCTTGACACTCGACTGGAAGGTGGTTTCCACCACAGTGTATACACTGCACGTGAGCTCGCGTAGGCTTCCTTATTTGTTCTTACAAACGTGCAAGCTCCATCCTCACCTCAGCCAGGTCCTAGCCTTGGTCAACTCCCTTTCCCTTATCCCATGCGCTAGAGCTCTCTCTCTCACCCAACGTCGTTGACCGCTCTGAAGCCCTCTGGCTTGTACCATCCTGACTAGTGTTCCTCATGCTTCACTCCCTAAGCTGGTCGTCCACCCTTATTGCTTCATCAAAAACCCTAGCCAGCACATCTCTGTGTAGGGTGGAGTTACTAGCTAAGGCCTTGTAGAGTTCCTCACTACGGATTCCATTTATGAACACTGTAGACATAGCCTTCTCATTAGGTCACTCATTGGCCGGGATTCTCTTGAAGAGGCTACGTACATGTGTGACGTAGTCTCTCACGTCCTCCCTTTCCCTCTGACTGACATTCATCAAGTGGACGATGAGGTTGTCGGAGTATCCTGCCTCAGAGAACCTCTTGATAAAGTGGTCTTTAAGATAGGAAAAGTTCCCACTCTCGATTGCATCCAGACTAGTGTACCACACCCTCCCCTTGTCACCTTAGCACAGCCCAAAATCTTGGGAGCGTTGTGCAGGGTCTGTGAGGCTGTTTGCTTCACAAACTTGTTTGAACTGCTCCACAAAGCTATATAGGTCGTTGCTAGGTTCATACTTGTCCAGTTGTTTCGCCACTATAGGGATCCTAGATTGCCCCTTTGCCCCTTGTGTGACCCCTAATCCTGAGAGTAAGGCTCTGGCTAAGGCTGTCGCGCCCTACTTAGCGGACGTGTTGTCCATGAGCCGCCTGGCTACAAGTTCACTTAATGACAAGCCAGCCTCCACTGCCCGCTCTCTCTCTGCATTTGGTCCCGCCTTTGCTGCTCCAGCCAGGGCTAGCACGCGCTAGGCCTCGTACATATCCACGTCTTATTGGAGTTTCCCAGTCTTTTGCTCGTGGTTATAGGCGATCATGCTCTCTAGCGCCCTTCTGATTGCCTTTCTTTCCTCTTCTAGGGTCGCTACCACTTCCTCTACTGGCCTACCCTGAACTACCGTCTTGGCCAGCAAGTCATACTCGTTGACTAACTCCTGCACCATGACTAGGAATTCTCCCAAGTCTAGTCAATCCTCTCCTTGTCCGCCTTGGGATCCTGACATTGCTTCCACTTCCAGTTTCACTAGGTCGTCGATCAACTTGAGTAACTCTGGCAGCGTCCGATTCTCTATGTTGTCCTCCGGATCTTCATGTCCTCTTAGGGCCCTACAGATGGGGTTCCCTAGTAGCCAACTATGCTTTAGGATCCTCTCCTAGGTGTGGGACCCCATCGATTGGCCACACGAATTGATCATTTGGCGTGACCGGGAGTTCTTGACGAGGCCTTTTGAGTTGTCATTTTCCTTCCCATGCTCGCTAGACCGAGCATTGCCGCTCAGTATCCTATCCAAAATCAAGGATCTAGCCAATGACCTGGCAAACAGATGGGTGGAAGAAAGGAGCCTAATTATAACCAGGTGGAGGCAGGAGCCTGCAGATTACTAGCAGGACAAGGTGAACCGGATTCCCAAATCCGTCCAAGGCTACGAGGCACAGTCGAAGTGGCGGAGGAGGATTTGGGACACCAATTTTGACGCCTGGACTGCCTTCTGCAGCTCACTCCCCGAGGAACAAAATGAGCCCACCTACATGCCCTACCCTCGCCGGCATGGAGTGGACTATGACCGCACTATTCATGGGGATTTTGATTTTTCTAAAATATATAATGTAAATGCCCGAACTCCCAAGGAATGCTTAGTTTTGAGACTAGAGGATATCCTTTCATCCATCACCCGTTTCCTCACGGACTTCTCCTCCTGCCCGGATCCTGCCTTCCTAACCACCTGCAATTATCTTAGGTTGATCAAATTCCTATTAATACAAAAGCCTACTGCTGAGGAAGCTCACCTTCCCCCCATCTTTTTTGACATCAATCTAGGTATCGATAGTAGAGCTATGACTAGATTGATGATGAGGGCAACCCTCCTTCCCTCCTTTTGCTTAGAACTCTTAGAAAACATGAATGACACCCGCTTCACAAGGTGTAACCATCCCTTTTTGTCATCCACGCCTTTGAAGGCCCGAGCTGCTATTAAAGAATATCTCCAAAGCCGTTCCTTTCTATCCTAATGCCTACGACCACCCCGTGCTTCGGCTAACGGTGATCGGCACTAGCCAAATGCCTTCTATGTATACCATCTCAAAAAAAAAAAAACACTTTGCTCACCGCACGTAGGGTTCACCCCTAGCCCCTCTCCCCACTTCATGCTTAGGGCACATCAAGGGCAGGACTTCTAGACCTGTCACCCTAAGCTCTGCACTGCACTTCCAACAATGCACAAACTGGGTCCTCAAGTGTGAGACATTACCAAGGGCTTGCCCAAGGTTAGACTCATCTCCCAGTTCCAATGCACATGCACTTACACCTCACCAGAAGGCTGACACATCCCTTCAAGAGAGCACATCCTTCTCTTGCAGGTTGTTTTAACTCACTCGGGGCCTACCATTGGCATAGACCTTGCCCTGTTTTTCCATAGTTACGGAGCCCCAGTTGTGACAGTCATCGCCAATGCCAAATTCCAACTAGGTAACAAAGGCCAAGCACCTTCATGAATATCAAAGCCAACCAGAACCTCTCCAAATCATCCAGAATCAACACCTCATCATGTCTCTTTCCCAGTAGCACCATCTTGATCATGGTCATCTGCCCACCAATTCCACTTAGCACCACTCCCAGTGTTGCTGTTGCTCCCCACCCCAGTGCCATGGGACTAGCACTCCGCTAGGAGGGGGGTAATGTTTACCACAGCACAAGGAACGGAAAATGGAGCAGAAGTGTGGAAAAAATGGAAGCCTAGAAATTTGAATGATTTAAACAACGGTGTCGCCTCGAAAAAAGAAAAGAGTAAAAGTGCGCCATTAGATATGAAGGCGCTTTCGAATCTTTGTAAAAAGAGCGCCGGGCTCACTCCTATGCAAATTGTATGCAGTAGTGGGAACAGGATGAGTGGGAACAGTGGGAGATAGGAAAAGAGGGCCTAGGCTGATGGCCGACCATGTAAAAAAAGTGTAGATGACCGCCCAAAAGGTAGGGCATGTATATAAAGTTCAAAAGTGAATGAGAAGCTCATTCTTGTGTGTGGCCAAAAGTGGCTCTCCTCTTCTTCTTCTTCTTCTTCTTCTTGTTCTTGCTTGCTTGAGCTTGTGCTTGAGAGAGGAAGTGTGAGTGTGAGGGAGTGAGTGTGTGAGGGTGAGGGACCGGCGAGGAGAAGCTCTCCATATTCTTCTCTCTTCTTCTCTTCTCTTCTCTTCTCTTGTCTTGCTCGCGGCAATGGAGCTTGGAGCGTGGAGCTTGGGGATGGAGCTTGCTTGAAGCTTGCACTTGGATCATGGAGCTACTAGAGTGCGCGAGAGAGGAGGTAACTCGATCAGCATGGAGGTAAGCTCACTACACCCGTAGATATGGATGGCGCGTCGGCTATGTGAGAGGTAGCCATTAGTGCTCGGCTTGGAATGCTTGAATAATAAGCGGTCCGTGGGTCTTGGCGGTTGAGCGAAAGCTCCCACACTATCAAAGCTTGAAGCTCTTGAGATTCCTTCAACAATCTACCCCTCTCTTTAGTCACATTGATCACTTGGGTTTTAGTGTCAGCCAACTGAGTGTGCAAACTAGAAATTTCCATTTTCTGAGCATCAATGATCTGAGTCTACTACTCCATCTGAGTACAAAGATCAGAAAAGCATTCATGGGAAAAACTAGCTCCTCATTTGATTTTGTAAGCTCTTCTTTGGTCTATTGAGCTTTGCCATAGTAAGAGGAATAGAGCTGCTAGATACATGCAGTCACCAAGAGCTCAATAGAACATTGGATGTCTTGAGATAGGAAGGGAATTGCATCTCCAGCTACCAACAAGCATTGTACATAAGGGATGGAAATATCCAAAGTACCATCATGATGTGCTCTGAAAAGATTTGGCGTTGTAAGAAAAGCTGGTAGTTGACTGCTAGATTGAACAGGAATGGAGACTGGAGGAACTGGGGCTAATTCAGCGAACTGGTTTAAGGCGTTTCCTCTGAAATACCAGAGGAGGCATAGGATCAAGATCCTCAATGACAACATCAATGTGTTCAATAGAAGGAGGAGCTTCTGGTGGATCAACTATCAAAGTAGGAACTTCTTTCAAAGGGGTAGCATACGCCAAGAAGACAGAAAGGTAGGAACCAAATGCAACATTAGGTACATTACCCCTTGTGGCTCTGTCATCAAAGTGTTGATCTATCCTTTGACAAAAGGTAGGAACTCCAATCAATAGTTATGCCTTTCAACACCATTCTGGAAGCTATAAACAACTCCTTTGAAAGTTAGAGGGTGTCTTGGCAGGCATAAACCTGTCCTGAAGAAATTGACATAACTGCTTTCACACAAGATTAGAGATCATGGAGACACTAATGCCAGAAGTAGTAAGAACCTTCTTGGGATCCAACCATCTTGTGTCTGCTTCTGCAACAACTTAAGGATATCCTCATTTGAGAATAATTGTCTAGCAGTAGGGAAAGAGTCTCCCCGATAGAGTAAAGACAGAGTCTTTCCCAAGCTTTTAGGCATTAGTTGGATAATTTTTTTTCTTACAGGCCTGACCTCTTACTATAAGAGGCTTAAAACTGATCACAAGTATCAATATCCTTCGAGATGAGTGGCAATGAGAGTGCTACGAACTTGGTTAAGCCCACTTTGCTGATAAGATCTGACTCCAGTAATAAATAATAGTCATGGGACACCAATGAAATGTACTGAACTGGAGGAGTACGAGGTGCCATTCAGATGGATTACACACACACACACCACACAGACAAACAATTACAAAGAATGCCTACAAAACAATAGGATAGGAATGAGATATCAATTTGAAGAAACTGACAGAGACTTGATTGACTAACTGACCACCCCAAGCAATCCACATCCTAGAAAAAATTCAGCATGACCTCTACACACGTGCGACTAAGAGCTTCATGCAATGCAATACAATCAAACACCCTTGATCCCCATAGCAGTAGGCAGAAAAAAAAAAGACATACCGTATCCCTAACACATCCAAATGACCAAAACCAAAAGGAAAATCTCAAAGAAACTAATCATGTTGACATGACACTGGAAATATTAACCACCTTAAACAACAATAGACTCTAGATAAGACTCTATCGTGACCCATCTCCATAAATCGTGTTTATTAAAAAGGGAATGTGCAGTGTAGGAAAATTAAATATAATGAAGGATTCATTTTAATAATGTTATTAATAATGGGTGAGATTTTGTTAGGTTATAAACCTTTAAAAGAAAACGATGGTTCTTTCTTATCCCTTAATTAAAAATTATTAACTTGTGAAATGTTGCTTTTTATCCTAACCCCAACTTTGAACCTTGACTTTGGTTTCTAAATGCAAATTCATTGATTAAAAATTAAGTCTATGTTTAGCACTTTTTGTTTAGTACGTGCACTTGTGACGATGAGTTCATTTTTAAATAAACTTAGATCTGTCTGTAGTACACAAAGCGCATGCTAAGTAAACGATGGGTTTATTTTTAATTTAGAAATATGTGTTTAATGCAAATACATATAAAAAAGTGTGTGGATTAAAGTTTTTTTAAAGTAATTAATTGTGGTTTTGGAGAAACCAAAAATAAAAGAAATAGAAAAAGAAATGCATGACAAGGGTGTGTATGCAAGCACATTCTGAATGCGCTATCAGTAATGAAGATAATGCAACCACAATGTAATCCAATCAACAAAATCCACCCAACTGAAAAAGTTTGCCAATAGTAATGAATTTGGATATAAATGGTGAACTAATATTTTTTTCTTGTGTGGTTATTAATCAACAACATGGATTAAAAGTGAATCACAAAAGTCCAATACATTTTTAGAACTTTTCCAAATTTCATTTGCTATTTTTGGAGTGGAAAATAATTTTGCAAATAGTTTACATTAAAAAGAAAGGATTTTTTCAATTAATTATTTTCCATTAATTTCGATCATGTCAACCTATACAAGTAATATAAAAATATTAAAATGAAAGTTTGAAAATTTATTGGAATTTTTTTAAATTGATTCCACCATTTTTATGTAAATTTTCATGAAATTAAGGGTTTTTTTTTCTAATTGATTGTGATCATTATCATCAAAGAAAAATTTTGAAACTTTTTAGAAAGTTGATAAAAATATTCATAAATTTTTTAGAAATTTTAAATAATATTTTTGGTATTTTAATGAATTTTTAGGATTTTTATAAGGTTTATTTGTTCCTCAGGTTTTGAAATTTAATATTGACTTTTCAAAAATTGTCTAGATTTTTTTTATTTTTAGTGTCATTTTGAGCATTTTAATGAATTCTTATTGATTTTTTACACATTTTACGAATTTTCTAATGAATCTTGCGAGTTTTTCTAATTTATGGGAATAAAATAATCAAAGTGGGACAGCAAAGTACCCGACAGCTGCTACGTGCGAACCAACTCCACTTCATGAAGGAAACAAGACGCGCGTCCTCGCGCGTGAACATGCGCTTGAATGTGGCACGTACGCAACCATGTATGCAGAGCGCGTGAACAACAACAACCAACACATAGAAAATTCTAGCACGCCAATGCGCAATCCAACACAGGAACATGCACCAAAAGCAGAGACGCGAAGGGCGTGATCCATGGCCAGCAAGGAGGCCCAAGGTGGAGGTGGGAACATAGGGAAAAAGGGGGTATAAAGGGGGGGCTTAGGAGGGGATAATGGTATGTTAGGTGGGGGTGAGAAGGGGGGTGGAAAAGGGGGGCTTAGGAGGGGTAGGGTGGTGGGTTTTTGTGGGGAAAGGGGTAGGGGGGATCATGGGATGGCAGTGGTAGGTGGGATGGCGAGGGGTGGTGGGGGATAAGGGGGGGGAGGGGGAGGGCCCATCAGCGGCAGGGGGCCTAGTGGCAGTGGGGGCAGAATAATAATAATAATAATAATAATAATAATAATGTTGAGGTGTTTGCAATCACACCTACTTCAGTCTCTTTGGAAGGAGTAGTGAGGGCTCATGACAAGAATCCCATAAGCACAGTAGGAGTATGTGCTACCTAGACTTTCCTATAAAGCATTGTATTTGCTTCCTTTTCTTTAATGATATGAAAGTACTCTTTTCTTTTCAGTAAAGTATCTATGTCATAATCCACACACAAGATTGGGTTTATGAGTCCAAGTCTCAATCTTGGAACCTAATTCACTTGTGTGACAGTTAGTCTTGTATGTGTCCATGTCTTCATGAGTTTGGTCTTCATCTTCCAACCTCCATAGCTTCCGCATTGCCATGTCCTAGATCCATGTTTTTACATGGTATCAGAGCCCAGTCGGGCACGGCCTAGCTCATCTCACTTCTCTCTTAGCTCCTCTTCACTTCTGATCAGCTCATGACTTCACTTCCAGCCTGCACCCTGCCTCCTTTGAGCACTTGGATCTCTTCATAGAAGCTATATCTCATCACAAATCCTTCTAGAGAATTATTCCTCAACTAAAGGCACTTCTCTCTGTCACTTAAAACCCTAACATTGTTGCCTCTTCAGACCAACATTGTGTTTGCAACAATTCGCTGCCCAAAAAGTACATGCGTCCTATCGTACTGCCAATGTTGCGCCCACAATCCTCGATGTTGATGGCCATCATAGGGTGTTGATAGCCCATGAAGCAAGCTTCATTTCTATAAAAAAAGTTTTGGAAATGATGCACTAGAGCTCCTGCAATCTATGAAAAACCAGGCTGCCCTGCAAACCCTAACTGTGTTGACTAACATAGCCAAGAACTCAAAAGTTTTTTTATTATTTTCTCTCTCTTGACACACAAACCAAGCTTTGCCACTCTGATCCACTGAATCTGAAGTTGTCCAGCACTTTGTTTAGCATCAAATCAAGAAGAGGAGATTCTGAAGGTCTCAAGCTTCAAGCCACAAGCATCAATATCTCTTGATACTATTCATCTAGTGTCTTTTGGCACTTGTGCTTATCAAGTACACTCAAGATCAAGTCTTCTGCTACTAAAATCTGAGAATTTTGAAATTGATTTGCTGATGATCCTCCAACTCCAGCATGAGCAAGGATCTCTAATCGTTCGCTTCAAAGGGGTCGGGTTTCAGACATGGCAGACCCACATCAAGCTCATCCTAATGAAGAAGGGTCTTTGGGCCATCATCAATGGCAAAGAGAAGAAGCCTCCTGATGTGGACCTTGCAGTCACTTGGCAAAAGAATGATGATAAGGCTCAAGCTATTATCAAACTAGAGCTAGATGACAGCTATATCCACCATGTGGATAACTGTGATACTTCACAGGATACTCTCCGATCGTTGCTTCAAAGGGGTTAGGTTTCACACCTGGCAGACCCGCATCAAGCTCATCCTAATGAAGAAGGGTCTTTGGGCCATCACCAGTGGCAAAGAGAAGAAGCCTCGTGATGTGGACCTTGCAGTCACTTGGCAAAAGAATGTTGATAAGGCTCAGGCCATTATCAAACTAGAGCTAGATGGCAGTTATATCCACCATGTGGATAACTGTGATACTTCCCATGATACTTTGAAGAGACTTGATACTTTTTTTGGTGCATAGTCTAAGTCATCAAAGTATGGTCTCTTGATTGAATTTTTCAGGCTTGACATGAAGTCCAACACATCACTTGCCACACATCTAAATTACATGTAATAACTTCTAACCTAGCTTGCAGGAATCAACATTAAAATGGAAGAAGATGTTTGCATTGGTGTTGTGCTTAAAAGTTTACCTCCTGAATATAATAATGTGTCAACAACTCTAATCAATATGCCAAACCTTGAGCTTGTTGATATCCAGGCATCACTATTAGAGGAGGAAAATAAGCTAAAATCTAAGGAAGAACCAAGCACCTCTAGAGATGAACAAGCATCATATGTTGGGAACAGGCAAGAAGGACCAGCTTTTCTGTCACTTTTGCAAAAGTACTGGACACACCAAGAAGTTTTGCTATGCCAAAAAAGGTCCCAAAAGGCCTATCTTGCTGCAGTTAAAGAAGAAAAAGACCATAGAGCAAAGGAAGAAGAAGAAGAAGAAGACTGCCAAGAGAAGGACAAACCTCATCAGTCCTTCTATTCGGAAAGACTTTTTTAGCCTTGTATTGCCTAGCCCTAATGCTTTGGACATAAACTTGTAAACTCCTCATGTAGCCTTGTACTATAGCCTCTATACACTTGTGAGGCCCCTGTTACAGCCTCTGGATGTCCACCATGTTTGTGGTACCCACACTTAGCCTTTTTTTGCGACAGCCTCTAGTGTTTTGCAATGTCTATGGTGTGACAGTTAGTCTCAATCTTGGAACCTAATTCACTTGTGTGACAGTTAGCCTAATTCACTTGTGTGACAGTTAGTCTTGTTTGTGTCCATGTCTTCATGAGTTTGGTCTTCATCTTCCAACCTCCATAGCTTCTGCATTACCATGTCCTAGATCCATGTTTTTACAAAGAAGGAGGATAATGGTGGGGAGAAGGGAGGAGGAGTGGAAGAAGGAGAAGAAGGAGGGCGGAGAGGAGGAGGAGGAGGAGGAGGATAATGGTGGGGAGAAGGTAGGAGTGGAAGAAGGAGAAGAAGGAGGGTGGGGAGGAGGAGGAGAATGGTGGGGAGAAGGAGAGAGAAAGAAGAATAGGGAGAGTAAGAGGTGGGGAAGGAGGAGGGGAGAGAGAGAGAGGGGGGTCGGGGAGTGAGAAAGAAAGAGAGAGAGAGAGAGAGGAGAGAGAAGAGGGAAGAAGGAGAGGGGGTGAGGGGACACGGGAGGGTGGTTAGAGGGAGGGAAAAAAATATTTTTGGTTTTTTTATAATTTTAAAAAAATAAAAATGAGAAGAGAAACAGCCCCCCACCCATCCCCCGTGTGGGTGCGGGCTAGGGGGTAAAAAAATTTGTGGTACCAAGAACGGGAAGCAAATGCATGGCGCACGACGGAACGAACGCGACACATGCGTTGACAAATGGAACCTAGGGTGTCAGCACGCAAACCCGCACGACTGCAGGATGCAAAAATAGACAAAAATTAATTGTGAAAAATTCGTCCTCCGAAACAAAGTATGAAAAAAATGAAAAATATATGAAATAACGTGCCACATAGGCCTAGCATAGCAGAATGCCATTCTGACAGAGATAGAACCCGTTCATGTAAAAAAAACCAAAAAAATATATTCGAAACGGGGAAAAAAATTTAATACGAAAAGATCTGACAGTTGAAACTCGATGAAGTGAACTCAGAAAAGGTCCACAGGAATAGGGCAGACAGGATGGGAAGGCGTGTTCACAAGAAAAAAAGTAGAAAAAATATCATAAAAACACACAGAAAATTTAATAAAATAAAATCATTAGGCTGAAACAGGAGGGGGGAAAGGAAAAGCAAGCAAGGGGCCAGGTCAGACAAGGCTATGCAATCAAAATTCAATTGGGAGGTAATTTAGGCTGGTTTACATGGAAAAATAGTAAAAAATGCACACAAAAATACCTAAATTTATAGAAAAAATAATGATAGACAAACCAAACATCGAAATGATATGCAAGAAAAAGGAAAAGTGTCTAGGGGAAGGTGAAGGAGGATAGGGCTGGCACATCAAATTGTTGTTTTGATGCGAAAAATGCACATTCGCATGGAAACATGTAAAGTAGAAAGAAAATTCTTCAAAAATTAATAACTCAAGATCTGTGACTCAAAATAAGGGGCTATAAAAAGGAAAAGTAGCCAGGTCAAAGGTGATCTACTTACTCCAATGACTATAATGGTGAATCTATATGGAGGACCTCCTCATGTACTATTAGGAAAAAGTCAAATTGTGTTGACAGGTGGGAATGAAAATCTACCCACCATCTTTTATGTGTTGCCTAACACCAAAGGAGTTGGTAATGAAGTACTATTAGGATACCTATTTAAACAACTAACCAAGTGTATAGTTGACCTTGAACTACATCACATCTATTTGGATTTACCTAACTTCAAATTCATCACAACTTTTAGCAAGGGTGCTAGCACTTCAAAGGAAAAAGTAGTGCCATTGATGCATTCCACACCCCCCAATTTACCCCTTAAAGAGAGTAATGATACTCTGCTCAATGATTTTCTCAAAGCTCAAGCAGACCATAGCAAACCAATTAGTCATGCACTTTAGTCCAATATGAACCATCAAGAGTGGGTTTCGACACTAGCCAAAAAAACAAAAATGTCCACTTGTGTGCTCATCAGTAGTAGCAAAAACTGACCCCTAACGAATACAATGGCGATACAAACATCACACCCTAAACCCAATGTAGAGGCAACCGCCAAGACCCATGGACCACTTATTCGTTCAAGCATTTCAAGTGAGCACCTATGGCTATCTCTCACCTAGCCGGCGCGCCTTTGATCCTATCAAGGTGTAGTGAGCTTACCTTGATGCCCGAAGGAGTTGCCTCCTCCCTCAAGCACACCGATAGCTCCACAATTCTTGATGCAAGCTCAAGAATCCTCAAGCCTCCACCTCCAAGCTCCATCCTCCATAGCCGAGTGCGAGACAAGAGGAGAGGAGGGAAGAGAAGAAGAAGAGAGGAGATAGTGGAGAGCTTCACCTCCTTGATCCTTTTCCCTCACATACTCACTCCCTCACACTCTCACACTCCCTCCCTCAAGCAAACACAAGCAAGTAGAGAGAAGAGGAGAAGAGAAGAATAAGAGTCTCTTGTTGCCACACACCAAAGAATGAGCTTTCATTTACTTTTTGAACTTTATATACATGCCCTAAAACCCCATGGACAGTCATCCCCTTTTTTATATGACCGGCCATTGTGGCATGGCCCTCTTTTCCATTCCCTTCTACTTGGCCTATTTCTTTAGCCTATGCATATCTACCCTTTTACAAATTTCACAGCAGCGACCATGGCGCTCTTTTACGAAGTTTTTGAGGCGCCTTTCACTTAAAAAATGTGATTTTGCCTTTAGCTTAATTTTAGAGGCCATCCTTGCACCTTTGCTTGTTCTTGGATATGTTTCTTCCATCTCGAGCTGGGATTAACATTACCCCCCTCCTAGTTTAGTGCCAGCTCCATGGCACTAATGTGGAGCAGTTGGTAGGAGAGATGGGTGTAGCTGGGTGGCTTTTTTGAGTGGGTATATAAGCCTTGTGACGCTTGGTGAATCGGCTCTTGAAATTGGAGATGGTGGGTCTTTCTTTGCTACTGGTGTTGAGGGGATTTGTCCTTGAAATTGGATATTGTGTTGGACAGATCCTTGCACACGGAGGGAGGTTGATGGGCGGATCTAGTTTTGAAATTGAAGATGGTTTTGGAAGGATCCATCTTTTGGTCCTCCACAGTTGCCTTCTCCCGTACTATTCCAAATGAGCTTCTTCATTCACTTTTTGATTGGGGTTGCAGACTAGGGATGCCTCGGTCTGTCTCTGTTCTGTTTTGCCTACATGGTAATATCATCACATAAGATGGCCCCGTTCTTAAGATAGTGCTGGTTTTGGGACACTTGATTTTTTGAGTTGGCGAAGGTTCTATGAGAAAGCAAGGATGTGTGAGTCGATGTTGATGGGGTCTCAAGGGAATTGGGATTGGGAAGAACAGAGCACCCAGTTAAGGTGGTGGAGGCCAAGGGCGTATTGCATGGATCATGGGGCCTCCGAAGTTGGTGGTTGTTGGGGCCTTTATTTGTATTGAAAAGAAAAGAAGATGCACTACCTGGGGGTGTTTGCTTTGCTGTGTGGTGCATTGTGCTTGTCCTAGTGGAGTTGGGAGTTGGGTCGAAGCCACTTGAGAACCTAGTGTGTGCATAAGGGAGTGCAGTGCGGGTAGCTTAGGGTGATAGGTCTAACCAGCATTACCTCCCTAGGTATGTCTTACCCTTGAGGTGCCCTAAGCATGGTAGTGGGGAGTCAAAAAGGGCCTAGGAGATAGGCACGGAGACGGCCGACCGAGGCCACCGGATGCGCCTATCTTGAGAACCTCTAGGTGCAGTGACTGATCGACGTGCAGCTCGCGGTGTCGTGTGTGATATCTATTTTCATTTCCATTTTCTTTGTACTCTTTTTTTCCCTTTTGTATTGAGTTACATAGTTATGACAGAAGCTAGTCTTCATCATTAGAGTGAGGTGGAGAAGGAGGCTTAATAGACTTGTTAAGGAATTGGTGGCTTTGGAGATACCCCTTGAGGTCTAGGTGGACCTAAATGGTGGTGGTGGAGAGAAACAAATGATTGCAGTGGGCGAAGCGGATATCATTCATGTCCTCTAGAAGAGCTAAGCAAAACGAGGGTAGTAGAGCGGTTCACATCATTACTTGAGCCATCGCATAACTATTTATAGCATTAGGATCAAAATGGAGGGCTAGAAGGCCGTGCTCTTGGGGAGTGGGGTCTTGCCTAAGGAGTATCCTAAGCAATCTATGGTAAATATAGGGGGTAATAAAGGCGAGGCCAGGGGATGAAGAGAATTCATTGATGAAGTGGATTAGGGTATCATACAAATTTTTTGATGTGAAAACGAGGGCATCTTCATATGTAGTATAATGAGGATTATAAATTATTGGAAAGTCATAGCTGTAAAATATTACACGGCGCAGCGAACAGAATCTGAGAAAGAGATAGAGAGTACACAACAGATAAGAGGAGAATCAGTAAAATTCTTTAACTCCAAACAACTGATACAAAGATGGCTCTGTCCACCCGTGCGCTTCCAATGAATGAAGCTTAGATGGCGATCTAGACAGAAGATAGGTGAAGAGCTTAAGGCTAGCTGGAACAACAACTCTGACTGGGTGAAAGATGAGTGTAAGATGGCTGCGAAGGGGTTTAGCTTTTATAGCCCGCGAAGGTCGTTAGGTCGGCCTGCTGACCGACCTACCATATGAGCCTCCACTAGTCGGCCAGGGAATATTCCAGGGAATATTCCCTTTACCATCGGGCCGGGGGCGCTGCCCCCGGACCCCCGCCAGGGGGGCCGCTGGCCCCCCTGGGACCCCCCAGCCAGGGGCCGCGCAACTCAATGCAATGTGCCTCGAGTTGCTACCAGCTTAACCACTCCGTCTAACCCAAAGATTAGACCCACAACAGTCACCTTTTTTTTCCCATCCGGTCACATAGACCTCATCTGATATACAAGTCAGGACTCAACCAATGTCCGGGCTCACATTTGGCTTCTCCTCATAATGGGGGCCTTACAACTTTGAGCACCATGGATCATTGGTAGCACCTAATGAGGGTGGGGCATTGATCATATCTAACACCCCCCCTCAATGTCCACCCATAGGTGAACTATCTCCTCGGCCCAATGCCGAGTCTCTGAAGATGAACTTGAAGCAGATCCTTCGTAAGTGCTTTGGTGAAGATATCTGCTCCATTCTCCTCTGTTGGACAGTAGACCAATTCCACTATCCCATCCTCCATCAAATCACGCACATAGTGATACTGGATCTCTATATGTTTGGTGCGTGCATGAAACACTGGATTTTTGGCAATGGCGATGCAACTCTGATTGTCACATCTCAGCACAGTTGGTTCTTCATCCTGCACTCCCATATGCCATAGAATCCTTCTCAACCATACGGCCTCACATGCAGCAAAACAAGCTGCCTTGTACTCTGCTTCGGTAGAAGACAATGCCACTGTTGGTTGCTTCTTACTAATCCAAGAGAAAATTCCTGAACCCAAAGAGAAACAATAACCAGAAACTGACTTCCTGGAATCAATGTCTCCTGCCCAATCTGAGTCACAGTTCCCCACAAGAGAAGTTCCGAAACTGTATGTGATACCATAGTCAAGAGTTTTCTTCAAGTATCTGAGCACCCGCATCCCAGCTTTCCAATGACTCTCATGAGGTTTGTTTGAGAACCTGCTCAAAACACCAACAGCAAAACTGATATCTGGTCTGGTGTTACACAAGTAGATTAGACTGCCGACCAACCTCCTATACCTCCCAATGTCTGCTAGTGCTGATGTATCCTCAACGGATAACTTTACATTCACCTCCATAGGTGTAGCTATCTCCTTGCACTCGGTCATGCCAAATGCCTTCAAGATCTCCCATGCATACTTCTTCTGAGAGATGAAGATCTTTCCTGGCTCTTGCCAGACTTCAATCCCCAAACAATAGTGCAGCAAGCCCAAGTCTGTCATTTCAAACTCAAAACTCAAAGCCTTTCGAGTTTGGTTGATCATATCTTCATAGTCACCTGTAATAAGAAGGTCGTCCACATATAGGACAATCACTACAGACTTTTTACCATCCCTGTAAACATACAAGTTAGCATCTGAGGCACATCTTTTGAAGTTTAGGTTTAAAAAGAACCTATCTATCCGTTGGTACCATGCTCTGGGGGCTTGTTTCAGCCCATACAATGCCTTCTTCAGTTTACACACTTTGTTCTCAGAATGGGGGGCCTCAAACCCTGGTGGCTGAGCCACGTACACCTCCTCCTTGAGGTCACCATTTAAGAACGCTGACTTAACATCCATTTGGTACACTGGCCACTTCTTGTGGGCAGCCACTGCAAGTACCGTGCGAATAGTGGTCATTCTGGCAGTTGGGGCAAATGACTCTTGAAAATCAAACCCTTCAACTTGTGAAAATCCTTGGGCAACCAGTCTAGCTTTGTACTTTTCTAAGGTACCATCAGCCTTGTACTTTACCTTCCAGATCCACTTGGTGCCAATAATCTTCCGCTTTGCTGGCCGATCCACTAGCTCCCAAGTGTCATTCTTCATTATGCTGTCATACTCCGCCTGCATAGCAGCCTTCCATGATGGATCTGCAAGTGCTTCTTCTAAGTCAGTTGGCTCCTTTACTTCTCTCATAATCTCAACCATCAAGGCCATGTTGACTATGTGAGCAGAAGCCCTCCTTTGCTCCTCTATTCTCTGAGACCTCCTTGGTCCGTCTGCCTTCTCCTCAACAGATGCAGGCATAGGATTATTGTGGTCATAGAGCTGCTTCACCCAGCGCGGCAATGGCTTTTCCGGTGGGGTGATGTCAGGTTGGTGAACTTTTTCCTCATCATCTGAAGATGATGCTTCCTCCTCCTTAAGGATAGGGATAGCTCTCGGGACAGGTTCATAGTGGACTACTTCTTCGCTTGATGATAAAGTGGAAGACCTTGCCTTCTCCTCCTCCACTGTATGCGGCTCCTCCTTGAACACCACATCACGGCTCGCGATGATCTTCTTTGCCTCTTGGTCATATAACTTGTAAGCCTTCTGCTCATCACTATAACCCAAGAAGATACATTTTCTGCTTTTTGGTTGTAACTTGTTTCTCTTCTCATCTGGAACATGTGCATAACATTCACATCCAAAAATTCTGAAATGTGAAACAGATGGTTTCTTACCAGTGTAAGCCTCATGAGGTGTTTTTCCCTTGAGAGCCTTTGTGTAGCTCCGATTTAGAATGTAGACTGCAGTATTAACAGCTTCAGCCCAAAAATGGTTAGGCAATCCCTTGCCCTTTAGCATGCATCTTGCCATCTCCACAATGGTACGATTCCTGCGTTCCACAACACCATTCTGCTGAGGTGTGTGAGGCGTCGTCAATTGACGCTTGATCCCTTTGCTCTTGCAAAAGCCTTCAAACTCCTTTGAGTTGAACTCACCACCACCATCTGTTCTAAATTTCTTCACACTTTTCCCTGTTTCATTCTCAACAAGTATTAGCCATTCTTTAAACTTACCAAAAGCTTGAGCCTTATCACGAAGGAAGTACACCCACATCTTCCTACTGTAGTCGTCGACAATCAACATAAAATAAGAAGATCCCCCCAAGGCCTGTGTAGGCATCTTACCACACAAGTCAGCATGCACCAACTCTAGAGGAGCATGTGCTCTATTCTTGCTTTCTTGTGGAAATGCCTTTCTCTGTTGCTTGCCCATCATACAAGCTTCACATGGTTCCTTCAATTCAGTTATTGTAGGTAGGTGAGCAACCATACCTTGCTTTTGCATCTCCTTTAATACTGCAAATCCGATGTGTCCAAACCTTTCATGCCAAAGCTTACTTGTGCCCACTCCAGCGGTGGCTGTAAGAGCACTTAGCTCATACAGGTTGTTCCTTCTTTCTCCTTTGCCAACAATTGTGCCAGCACTATCAATAATTTCTGCACCTGTCTTCTTGAACCTCACTTCATGACCAAGATCAGTTATGGCAGCAACTGATAAGAGATTTCTCCTGATTTCGGGAACATACAACACATTTGAAAGCTTTTTGACTTCACCATTTGCAGCAACAAAAGAAATAGTACCTGTGCCCGCAGCAGGGCATTTAGCATCATTTCCAACCGTCACAGTGATGGATTCTTGTAGAGGCTGCATAGAACTGTATAGACCTTTCTTGTTGGTCATGTGACGGGAGGCCCCACTATCCAACACCCAAGAGTCAGTGGTAGATTCTTCTTGCGCCGAGGAGCACACTTCCTCAATGGTCGCCATGAATAATTCCAACTCTGCTTCAGCCGTATTGGCTGTCTCTTTCCCTTTACTTTTAAGGGTACCATTCTTTTCATCTGCCTTCTTGACACGACAATCTGCAATTGCATGTCCTTTCTTCTTACAGTAGAAGCACTCTCCTTGAAACTTCTTCTTGCCGCCCTTCTTCTTTTTGTCACCATCATTTTTGGTGGAGGAAACACCTTTGCCTTTTGCATTGGCAGAGAATGCAGCATCTCCATTGTTGCTTCCTTCTCGGGCTTTCAGCCTCAACTCCTCCTCCATTAATAATGCACAAAACTCCTCAAAAGTCAAAGCTTGAGGTCTCACCTGAGTATTAAGGGCAGTTACTAGTCCATCAAACTTTTGTGGACAAATCCGAAGACACCTCCGAGCTAGCTCTTCGCTAGTCTTTTGTATCCCAGCGCCAGCCATCTGGTCGCGTAGATTCTTAATCCGAGTGATGAATGCTTCAACCGTCTCTCCTTCAGCAAACTTCTCCGCTGCTAGTTGATTCTCCAAGTTTTGAATCCTTGTTTGGTTTCGTGTTTCATACTGACTCCTTAGTACATTCCAAGCCTCCGACGCTTTGGTTGTATGCTGAATCAGAGTCAAAACACTGTCAGAACAGCTTGTAACTAAGGCACACAATGCATCTGCATTCCTTCGTTTCCAAGCTCGTAGAAGATCTGCATTCGGAGGAATCATCACACTAGGATTTGATGGGTCGGGGGTAGGCTGTGGTTCTGCGTCAGTCCCCAGCACAGTCTCCAGAAGCTCATAAGAATCAAGGATAGTAGTAATTTTGAACTTCCACAAGGTGTAGTTTGTACCATCTAACTTGCCTTCGCTGAAGGTTGGTGGACGAATCCTCAGTGTTTGAATAGCCGGTACAGCAGCACCACCTCCTGCACCGCTTCCGGATGCGCCAGAACTGCTTCCCGGAGTCGACATCGTTTCTCTTTGCTGTTGAAGCCTTTGCCTCTTGCACGCTCTCCGATCTCTAGAGCCCCCTGGGCTCTGATACCATGTAAAATATTACACGGCGCAGCGAACAGAATCTGAGAAAGAGATAGAGAGTACACAACAGATAAGAGGAGAATCAGTAAAATTCTTTAACTCCAAACAACTGATACAAAGATGGCTCTGTCCACCCGTGCGCTTCCAATGAATGAAGCTTAGATGGCGATCTAGACAGAAGATAGGTGAAGAGCTTAAGGCTAGCTGGAACAACAACTCTGACTGGGTGAAAGATGAGTGTAAGATGGCTGCGAAGGGGTTTAGCTTTTATAGCCCGCGAAGGTCGTTAGGTCGGCCTGCTGACCGACCTACCATATGAGCCTCCACTAGTCGGCCAGGGAATATTCCAGGGAATATTCCCTTTACCATCGGGCCGGGGGCGCTGCCCCCGGACCCCCGCCAGGGGGGCCGCTGGCCCCCCTGGGACCCCCCAGCCAGGGGCCGCGCAACTCAATGCAATGTGCCTCGAGTTGCTACCAGCTTAACCACTCCGTCTAACCCAAAGATTAGACCCACAACAGTCACCTTTTTTTTCCCATCCGGTCACATAGACCTCATCTGATATACAAGTCAGGACTCAACCAATGTCCGGGCTCACATTTGGCTTCTCCTCATAATGGGGGCCTTACAACTTTGAGCACCATGGATCATTGGTAGCACCTAATGAGGGTGGGGCATTGATCATATCTAACAATAGCGGCCATGGACACTGGAGTCAAAATCCACTCCCACCCTTCGAGGGTATGGCATGAAAGTTGGGTCGTTCCACTTGAAGGGTTGCGTGTTGCAAAAGGCCATCCAAGTGTCCATGTTGGTGTTTGAGATCCTCCTTCTCCATGTAGGTTGGCATTCATAACCAAGCACAGACCTTGGCACCTCAAAAAATTTGTTTTGCCAAAATTTCTCATCTTCAGTGCCCCATAGTGTGGGGTTCTACTCTCTCTCCTTTAGCCACTTCTCCTCGAGCTTTTCTTTGATATTAATCAACTCCACCACCTTGATGGGCAAAACTCTAAACAAGGTGATGGGGAATCAAAAATTAAAGTTGAAGGGGTTCCTAGCTGTTTCTTGCCTCTCCGAGATTACAAGGTTGGTGTGGAAGCTTGTTGGGGAATCATCCACACAAGGGGGGATAGGTGTTGGGGGTGCCCTTACTCCTCTGGCATTCCATTTTCTTCTTGTTTCCTCCATTGTTTGTTTTCTTCTTTCTCTCAGCGTTGTCTTTCTTTTTATGGAGGTATCTGCATGTCACTGCTCATCAGGCCATGGGGAGGGAGGCAGTGAGACAAGCTCTTCATGTGGTTCCATTTCAAGGTTCATGCCCTCCTCCTCCTCCTGCCTTGGCTCTTGCTCTTCTCCTTCAGCAAATCCAAGCGTGTCCACTTCTTGTGTGGTTAGGCCTGCCAACAGGAGATAGTGACGCTGCTCTTCCAGGCTAAGGCCAACTCCCACAAGTTGTGGTGGTATTTGTAGGCCTCTACCCTCAGGGCCCTACGTGCCATTCCCAGTTTCTTCTTGATGGCTTCTATGGACTCTCCCTCCTTTGCTTGTGTGATGTCCAATAGGGTATTCAGGAAGGCACATTGCTACGTTTGGAGGCCCACTTCGGCGGCCTCTACTCCGCTTTCAGCAAGTATTTTGTCTTTCTCTACTTGAGCTAGATGGCGCGCCAGGGTTCTCACCCTCCCTTCATTGTGGGTTGCCCACTCTTTTGCTCTCTTCATCATCTCCTCAAAGCTCTCCCCCTGCCTCTGTGTTAGGGCTCTTATGATTGACTCTTATTCTTTCCCCTTTTGGGTGAGCCCCTCCTCCTTTTCCAGGTGCTCGATTTCTCTCTCCAGCATTTCTTGTTCATCTATCTCCAAGAACATCCTGACCATCAGCTCTTTGACCTCTCGGTGGTGCTCCTCTTATTCCTTCTCTCTTTCTGCTTCTCTTGCAACAGCAAGCTCCTCCATGCCCAATTGGATTCTTTGTAGTTGAGCTTCCAAGTCATGATGTTGCATTATGAAGATTTTTTAGTTGCGTTGTAGCGCAACCAGCTCTTGATTCTTGTCTTCAAGTTGCTGTCTCCATCATTTCTCTTTTTCTTCCTTGGCACTGAGCTTGGACTTTAGCTCGATAAAACTTATTTTTGGTACATGGCCACCTGGCAAGTTGTTAACCCTCAAACGAACAAGGTGGAAAAGTTGGAAAATCTAAAGTAGAAGACAGGGCTAAGGCAAAAGTAAAACAGAAGATGAAGGCACATCAAGAAGAATTTGGAAACACAAGAAGTGCAGAAAAGTCCCAAATTAAGGAAAAAGAAGCATGAGAAAAAGTGCGAGTCTATACTCTTGTAAAAAAGCGCAAGGTGCACCATGATTTATTTTAAGAGTGCCAAGCTCTCACCCGTGCAATTTGTAAATGTAGACCGATGGTGGAAAGGAAGCTGGGAAGATAGGAGGACAATGGGAAAAAGAGCCTAGGCCACGGTCGGTCATGTAAAAAAGGGGATAAGGGGATGACCACCCAAAAGGGATTTAGGGTTTTGTATATAAAGTTGAAAAGTGAATGAGAAGCTCATTCTTGTGTGTGGCCAAAAGTGGCTCTCCTCTTCTTCTTCTTCTTCTTCTTCTTCTTGTTCTTGCTTGCTTGAGCTTGTGCTTGAGAGAGGGAGTGTGAGAGTGTGAGGGTGAGGGACCAAGGAGGAGAAGCTCTCCATCTTCTCCTCTCTTCTTCTCTTCTCTTTTATTCTATTGTCTTGCTCGTGGCAATGGAAATTGGAGCGGGGAGCTTGAGGATGGAGCTCACTTGAAGCTTGCACTTAGATCGTGGAGCTACCAGAGTGCTCGGGAGAGGAGATAACTCGATCGAGCATGGAGGTAAGCTCACTATACCCATAGAGATGGATGGCGAGTTGGCTATGTGAGAGGTAGCCATTAGTGCTTGGCTTGGAATGCTTGAAGCAATAAAGTGGTCCGTGGGTCTTAGCAATTGAGCGAGAGCTCCCACACAAGTTTTTTCCAGCTAGAAGGTCGCCACGGACTCTTTCTGGGCTTCCAACTTAGTCACTGCTATTCTCTTTTCCTCCTTGACTTTCTCTAGTTGAGAGAGTAGCTATGAGACATACTTGTCGTAGTTAGCAAGTGGCATCACAGTTGTGGGGATGGGAGTTGTGGAGGCTCCCACCTTTTGTTGCTTCTTAGGTTCCTACCTTGACTCGACATCTGGCTACTGCTGCCAATCTTTTTTTCCCTACAGTCAAGGTTTCCATGCTCTTTGTTTGAGCTAGTTTCTTATTGATGAAATATTGCACCCAAGCCATAAGATTAGTGGCATCGACCACCATGGCCAGGGTGCTCTGGGTTGGCATTGCCATTGCGGGGGTAGGCACCATGTGGGGGGGGGGGGGATGGGATGGATAGGGGCTTTTCCCTTGCCCTCCCGCTGTGTGGTTCTTCAGGTACTTGAGTGCCTGAACCTAGGCCCTCCTCTCTCCTTGGGCTCAAGGTGTCCATCTTGTCTTGTTTGCCTTGCTACTGCATTGACCTACGTTTGGCCAACTCAATGTCTTCCTCTTCCTTTTTCCTCAACTCCTCCTCCTATTCAACGACCTTTCTCCTCCTCTCTTCCTCGACTCTTTTTGAATCATTTTTGGCTTTCTGTAGGTCCACTTTCTCCTTTTTCTTCCTCTCTTCCTCTTGCTTTTTTTACGTCTCTTCTTCTTAGGCGTATTTACTTTCCTTTTGGCTGGATTGAACTTCTTTCTCTCCCTCCTCTTCAGTAACTGTCCTCTCACTTGATTGTTCTTTGTCATGACGAGCAGGTGACCTATCAGGTGTTTCATCTGCTCCCCCTTATCCATCATGTGTCTCTTTTATCGCCTCTTGGATAAGGGTGGTTAAGATTCCTCCATACCCAATGAATGTAGCTTTGGCTGAGAGCTTCTTCCTATCGGTTCCTTTCGATGTTGGGGACTCTCCACCCACCAGTCTGCTTCCAAGGGCTAGTGCTTTAGCAGATTGGTCTATGGTCTTCTGTGTGTAGCCATTCCAATCCACCTCATCCAGTGAGTGAGCCACCATGCTCTCTAGCACGGGCACGTTGATTCTATGCATGAGCGAGTTGTACCTTTGGCTAGAGAAGAGGGAGTGGATCACCTTGGCCTGCAATCTGACTTCTGCGTCGGGGATGTCCTGGATGCTTATGCCATCATTTGTCAAGAGGCTTTCCTTTCTCATCCTCAGCATGGCATAAACATCTCTTTTCTACCTCTTTTCCACTTTTAGTTCCAATCCCGGTGCCTTCTCCACTAAGGCCTTATTGAGCAGGGCATGCATCTACTTGATTCCTTCTATGTTTCCCATGGATATTGTCCCACACTCCTTGTCGAGATTATATGTCCTTAGGAATTCCACACACTTAGTGTGGTCTCTTGTCTGAAATTTTTGATGTACTTGGCAAGGTTGCACTGGTCTACAATCCTCCTGACGGTCTCCTCACTAGTCACCACCTCTTTGATGTTGTGAATGCTCCTGAATTTGAGCTGGTTGTACACCCGATTTTCAAGGGAGAGGCTGTACTTTTCTCTTTCCTCTTCTGAGAAGGGAAGGCAATGGACTTGATCTTGTTGTGACATCTTGAGCTCTTGTCATGAATCATGGTTCACCATTAGTGCTTTCCATAATAATTACTTGCTGAAAGAAAATCTTCATGCTTGCTGAATTGAAATGTTTTTAGTACAGAAATAGGCTTCCCTTCCAAGTTTTATTTCAAAGTTTGTGACATTTTCCTCAATCGTTATTTAATGTTTTCTTTCCTCTTTTGTTCTTAGATGTAGATTGAGGCTTCTAAGATGTGTTTTTCCTTTTCTTGTGTCCTTAGGTGTTTGATTTGAATTTGATTCACCTTATCCCCTCCCCCTTTTGAAATAAGAAGAATCCTTCCTAGGATTAGGGGGGTAGAGGATTAAGGGCCTTCAACACGTAGTCTTAGTGTTTTACTTTCACATGAGCCAAGCATAGAATTTTGGATTATATTCCATATGAGAGTACTGTTCCATGTTGAAGGTCGGATGCCTACCTGGGTGATGTAAGTAAGGACATTGAGCAAGAAGTCACCAGAGTCTACGTGGCTAGTAATGTGTAGTTCCTCCTCAGTGAGAATGCGATCTAAGTAGGGGTGTCCTTGAATGTGTTCTTCCATGGGTTGATCATCTCAAATGGTCATTAATACTCTATAAGAGGCTGGAATGACATAAGTTGGGTTGGGTCATACTTTGATGTTTTGATTGCGCATCGTTGCTCGGCATTTGTCATGATCTAACGTCCCTCGAGCTCCCATTTAAGGCAAAGAGTATACCATTTTTTCAAGAAAGGGAAGTTGCTGGAAACAAGTTGTTTCAAGTCTTCTATCTCTTGATTGTTGGCATAATATGTGCACTTGTCATATGAGGTGATGAGGCATTGTTTTTGTGCTTGTTCATAGGAAACCTCGGTGGCAACAATCAGCTCCTCCACTGCCTCAGAAGCCTTGGCAAACAAAAATTTCGATTCCTCCCAAGAACAAGGGGGTGTATGTACTTTCATCGCTATAGGCTCATCCAAGAGTCCCAAGTCTAAAGCGGCCATAGCTTGTAGCAAGCGACATGAAGGTGGCATCTAAACATCTAAGACAGGCAACCAAGTCATCCCCTATGTTTTGCACTAAGTCCAGGGCCACAATTAGAATCGATCATTGCTCATAAAAGTGTTTAAGGCCAACAGATGGTTGGGGTTTTTGACTAAACTAGAGGGTTCAACAAAAACTAATGGTGGCTTCTTTGGTTGTTCCTGAGCTTGTGGTTGGGTCTTTTGTACAACAAGCTAGGTTGTGGTTGCTGATGGTGCATTGCTACATTCGAGTAACATTCCATGAGCTATAGGACTAGTCATGGCATGTGTGTGGGTGGCAGGCTTTGCGGTTTGGGTCGATAGACTCGCTCAGTTTTCACTAGTTTGTGTGTTGGTGATTCTGAAGGATTTGAATCCAAAGCTTTTGTGGCCTTGGCCTTGGTTATGGCTTGTGGGTTTGTGTGGTCAAGTTTGAGGGTGGCGTTTGATTAGTGCCTTGGGCTATTTTGGCCTGAGGAATCCATATCCAGGCATTACCCTCGTAATAGCCTTGCACTCGCAATAGGGCTTTGGGGACCCATCGCGGCTTGACTGTACATCGATGTCTATAGTTGCATCTTGATTTCCTAGGGTGTGAGGTGGGGTTCTTAGCCTTGTTGGGTTGTGGGTGTCTGCCCCTAGGTGGCGGTTGTTGCCGTGATCACTTATATGTTATGTATGTTATATTTTCCATTTATTCTTGGTAGAATGTTATGAAGAAGAAGAAGAAGAAGAAGAAGAAGAAGAAGAAGAAGAAGAAATACTAGGGGTTTTAGCTTCCTATCTTGAGTAGATTCTCTATGTTTTTATTAACTACTACTGATACCTATAAATGACAAACTGAAAAAAGGCAGATATCACAAAAAGGTTAAGGCTAAATAAAGCAAATAAAAGCACAAATCTAGTGGAAGTGCATGTGTCAAAATATACCAAAGGATTAATCCTTTCAAGCCACTCATGGAATGTAGATAATAATTTTCGATCAATTTATGTTGCTATGTAATTATTTGTAATATTATTTTGAGAGTGAGGCTCAGCTTGTGTGCATGTTATAGTGTTTTTTGGTATTGAAGAGAAAGTCCCACAACTAGGTGAGGTTATAGGTACTAGGCTTTCATCCACTTTTGAGACATTGGCCCAAATTAATCTAGAATTGTGTGCACGTAGTGACAAGGACTAGGCTTTCATCCACTTTTGAGACATTGGCCCAAATTAATCTAGAATTGTATGCACGTAGTGACAAGGACTAGTCAATAATAATAAAAAAGGGCAAGGTGCCACACTCAAGCATGGGTAAGGGTCAAAAAGTGAATGGATAAGCTCATTCTTGTGGTATACAACTTGAGACCTCTCTTCTCTTCTTGCTTCTACTCTATCTTCTTGTACATTATCTTGAGAGTGAGAGTGTGAGAATAAGGGAAAGAATGAGGACTTGGCCAGTGAAGCTATTCTCTTGCATTGTATTCTTCTTGTCTTCTCCTTATTATTGGGTGAGAGGCGAGGTGGAAGAGAGGTTGGTTTTCTTTTTCTCTTCTCTATATATCCTTTTTAAGATGAAGTATTCAAATTTTCTATCAGAAGCCATGGAGTAGAGAAGGTGTATTTAACGAGCTCTACTTGAATTGTAAAGCCACTTGTGAGCATTTGAATTATGGCATTATTGCAAAGGTAAGGAGATGAGATCAGTATGCCTTTCGTTAGTTTGCCCATTCTTGCTTTCAACATGGAGATTGAGAGAGAGATGTATTGGTTATGTGAGGGGTAGTCATAGCCATCACAATTAAAGGTCTTTAATAAAATAAGAGTTTTGTCGAGTCCTAGGTTTTCCATGTTGTACTTACAAAGGTGGCAACATTTTGATTCCATTGAATACAATGGAATTGACTATTAAGGAGTACATTCTCTCCACCATACGATGAAATATGAGCACATAATTTGAAATGGAATAGGGATTGCACTCTAAAATGGAATATAAATCTCAACTCTGAAATTGGATAATGTATAGTTTAGGAAGAAGAGAGTTGGAGAAGAAAATTATTTGTTGTGCTTGATGTTTTGAATAGGATTTAGAATGTTCAAAAGTCCCCAATTTAAAAAAAAAGGGTCTTTCTGCTATGTTACTAGGGAAAAAGAAAAGCAAGGCCATTAGTTTGATTTTTTGTGCTTTTGGAAAAGAGGAAAGAGGAGGATTTTGGGTGATTTTTCTTGGGAAGCAGAGAGAGAAATAAGACAATAGCAAGAGCAGAGGAGAGGAAGAAGAAGAGAGAAGGTGAAGGGGTTTCCAATTGATCACTCTAGCACAAAATGTGTGAGATTTTTGCTTTCTTTGGATGCCATCTATGTTGCGTATTCTTCTCTCTCTCTCTCTCTCTCTCTCTTCTTGCAAACCTCCATGGTCCAAAACTTGAAAAAGGGGGGCAAGGAAGGGGGGAGTAGGAGATGAAGGTCAATCCAAACATTTCTTATTGCAAAGGCCACTCTCCAAGCACAACCTTACTTGGCCCTTTCCTCAAGCTATTTGCCTCCCCCTATTCCCTCATCACGGCTTGAACACACCTAGCAAGCACTTAGGCTCCCTCAATTGCCTTGAATAATAGTGGGGCTAAGCCTCTTTACTCTTGTGTAGCTACTCGACCACACCATCTACATTGGCCCTCCCTTTCAAGCTACTTTAGGCTTGATTGGCCCTTATAGTATGCCACCTCAGTCATATAGGCCATAGCCCATTTCTTGGCCAATCATTTCCTATTTGTCAATTGGTCCCACTATTTTCCCCCTACCGACATGGCCAAGTAGGCATTCTAGTTTCCTTCTATGTGAGCACCTTGATCACCTCTAAAAACCATGCTTGAGCATGCTCGCTTAGTGGTCCCTCTCTACCAACAATGTGGCCCATGCCCCTTGTTCTCTGACCTAGCATGTGTCCCGAGTCAATAGCATTGCTTGGATGGTCATTATTTTGTTTGGCTTAGATGCCAATATCATTGGGCCTAAGTGGCCTTTGAATCAACCATGTACCCTCTACAATGACCTCATCTATGTCCATCAGCCCTTTGACAAGGGCTCTCAGCCCTCTTTTACTACAAATGGAGACCTTTCAACCTATGAGTTGTAAAATATTACACGGCGCAGCGAACAGAATCTGAGAAAGAGATAGAGAGTACACAACAGATAAGAGGAGAATTAGTAAATTCTTTAACTCCAAACAACTGATACAAAGATGGCTCTGTCCACCCGTGCGCTTCCACTGTGTGAAGCTTAGATGGCGATCTAGACAGAAGATAGGTGAAGAGCTTAAGGCTAGCTGGAACAACAACTCTGACTGGGTGAAAGATGAGTGTAAGATGGCTGCGAAGGGGTTTAGCTTTTATAGCCCGCGAAGGTCGTTAGGTCGGCCTATTGACCGACCTACCATATGAGCCTCCACTAGTCGGCCAGGGAATATTCCAGGGAATATTCCCTTTACCATCGGGCCGGGGGCGCTGCCCCCGGACCCCCGCCAGGGGGGCCGCTGGCCCCCCTGGGACCCCCCAGCCAGGGGCCGCTTCCGCGGCCCCCGGACCCCACAATAGGGGCCCCTTTTAACTCCCTTACCACGCAACTCAATGCAATGTGCCTCGAGTTGCTACCAGCTTAACCACTCCGTCTAACCCAAAGATTAGACCCACAACAGTCACCTTTTTGCCATCCGGTCACATAGACCTCATCTGATATACAAGTCAGGACTCAACCAATGTCCGGGCTCACATTTGGCTTCTCCTCATAATGGGGGCCTTACAACTTTGAGCACCATGGATCATTGGTAGCACCTAATGAGGGTGGGGCATTGATCATATCTAACACCCCCCCTCAATGTCCACCCATAGGTGAACTATCTCCTCGGCCCAATGCCGAGTCTCTGAAGATGAACTTGAAGCAGATCCTTCGTAAGTGCTTTGGTGAAGATATCTGCTCCATTCTCCTCTGTTGGACAGTAGACCAATTCCACTATCCCATCCTCCATCAAGTCACGCACATAGTGATACTGGATCTCTATATGTTTGGTGCGTGCATGAAACACTGGATTTTTGGCAATGGCGATGCAACTCTGATTGTCACATCTCAGCACAGTTGGTTCTTCATCCTGCACTCCCATATGCCATAGAATCCTTCTCAACCATACGGCCTCACATGCAGCAAAACAAGCTGCCTTGTACTCTGCTTCGGTAGAAGACAATGCCACTGTTGGTTGCTTCTTACTAATCCAAGAGAAAATTCCTGAACCCAAAGAGAAACAATAACCAGAAACTGACTTCCTGGAATCAATGTCTCCTGCCCAATCTGAGTCACAGTTCCCCACAAGAGAAGTTCCGAAACTGTATGTGATACCATAGTCAAGAGTTTTCTTCAAGTATCTGAGCACCCGCATCCCAGCATTCCAATGACTCTCATGAGGTTTGTTTGAGAACCTGCTCAAAACACCAACAGCAAAACTGATATCTGGTCTGGTGTTACACAAGTAGATTAGACTGCCGACCAACCTCCTATACCTCCCAATGTCTGCTAGTGCTGATGTATCCTCAACGGATAACTTTACATTCACCTCCATAGGTGTAGCTATCTCCTTGCACTCGGTCATGCCAAATGCCTTCAAGATCTCCCATGCATACTTCTTCTGAGAGATGAAGATCTTTCCTGGCTCTTGCCAGACTTCAATCCCCAAACAATAGTGCAGCAAGCCCAAGTCTGTCATTTCAAACTCAAAACTCAAAGCCTTTCGAGTTTGGTTGATCATATCTTCATAGTCACCTGTAATAAGAAGGTCGTCCACATATAGGACAATCACTACAGACTTTTTACCATCCCTGTAAACATACAAGTTAGCATCTGAGGCACATCTTTTGAAGTTTAGGTTTAAAAAGAACCTATCTATCCGCTGGTACCATGCTCTGGGGGCTTGTTTCAGCCCATACAATGCCTTCTTTAGTTTACACACTTTGTTCTCAGAATGGGGGGCCTCAAACCCTGGTGGCTGAGCCACGTACACCTCCTCCTTGAGGTCACCATTTAAGAACGCTGACTTAACATCCATTTGGTACACTGGCCACTTCTTGTGGGCAGCCACTGCAAGTACCGTGCGAATAGTGGTCATTTTGGCAGTTGGGGCAAATGACTCTTGAAAATCAAACCCTTCAACTTGTGAAAATCCTTGGGCAACCAGTCTAGCTTTGTACTTTTCTAAGGTACCATCAGCCTTGTACTTTACCTTCCAGATCCACTTGGTGCCAATAATCTTCCGCTTTGCTGGCCGATCCACTAGCTCCCAAGTGTCATTCTTCATTATGCTGTCATACTCCGCCTGCATAGCAGCCTTCCATGATGGATCTGCAAGTGCTTCTTCTAAGTCAGTTGGCTCCTTTACTTCTCTCATAATCTCAACCATCAAGGCCATGTTGACTATGTGAGCAGAAGCCCTCCTTTGCTCCTCTATTCTCTGAGACCTCCTTGGTCCGTCTGCCTTCTCCTCAACAGATGCAGGCATAGGATTATTGTGGTCATAGAGCTGCTTCACCCAGCGCGGCAATGGCTTTTCCGGTGGGGTGATGTCAGGTTGGTGAACTTTTTCCTCATCATCTGAAGATGATGCTTCCTCCTCCTTAAGGATAGGGATAGCTCTCGGGACAGGTTCATAGTGGACTACTTCTTCGCTTGATGATAAAGTGGAAGACCTTGCCTTCTCCTCCTCCACTGTATGCGGCTCCTCCTTGAACACCACATCACGGCTCGCGATGATCTTCTTTGCCTCTTGGTCATATAACTTGTAAGCCTTCTGCTCATCACTATAACCCAAGAAGATACATTTTCTGCTTTTTGGTTGTAACTTGTTTCTCTTCTCATCTGGAACATGTGCATAACATTCACATCCAAAAATTCTGAAATGTGAGACAGATGGTTTCTTACCAGTGTAAGCCTCATGAGGTGTTTTTCCCTTGAGAGCCTTTGTATAGCTCCGATTTAGAATGTAGACTGCAGTATTAACAGCTTCAGCCCAAAAATGGTTAGGTAATCCCTTGCCCTTTAGCATGCATCTTGCCATCTCCACAATGGTGCGATTCCTGCGTTCCACAACACCGTTCTGCTGAGGTGTGTGAGGCGTTGTCAATTGACGCTTGATACCTTTGCTCTTGCAAAAGCCTTCAAACTCCTTTGAGTTGAACTCACCACCACCATCTGTTCTAAATTTCTTCACACTTTTCCCTGTTTCATTCTCAACAAGTATTAGCCATTCTTTAAACTTACCAAAAGCTTGAGCCTTATCACGAAGGAAGTACACCCACATCTTCCTACTGTAGTCGTCGACAATCAACATAAAATAAGAAGATCCCCCCAAGGCCTGTGTAGGCATCTTACCACACAAGTCAGCATGCACCAACTCTAGAGGAGCATGTGCTCTATTCTTGCTTTCTTGTGGAAATGCCTTTCTCTGTTGCTTGCCCATCATACAAGCTTCACATGGTTCCTTCAATTCAGTTATTGTAGGTAGGTGAGCAACCATACCTTGCTTTTGCATCTCCTTCAATACTGCAAATCCGATGTGTCCAAACCTTTCATGCCAAAGCTTACTTGTGCCCACTCCAGCGGTGGCTGTAAGAGCACTTGGCTCATACAGGTTGTTCCTTCTTTCTCCTTTGCCAACAATTGTGCCAGCACTATCAATAATTTCTGCACCTGTCTTCTTGAACCTCACTTCATGACCAAGATCAGTTATGGCAGCAACTGATAAGAGATTTCTCCTGATTTCGGGAACATACAACACATTTGAAAGCTTTTTGACTTCACCATTTGCAGCAACAAAAGAAATAGTACCTGTGCCCGCAGCAGGGCATTTAGCATCATTTCCAACCGTCACAGTGATGGATTCTTGTAGAGGCTGCATAGAACTGTATAGACCTTTCTTGTTGGTCATGTGACGGGAGGCCCCACTATCCAACACCCAAGAGTCAGTGGTAGATTCTTCTTGCGCCGAGGAGCACACTTCCTCAATGGTCGCCATGAATAATTCCAACTCTGCTTCAGCCGTATTGGCTGTCTCTTTCCCTTTAGTTTTAAGGGTACCATTCTTTTCATCTGCCTTCTTGACACGACAATCTGCAATTGCATGTCCTTTCTTCTTACAGTAGAAGCACTCTCCTTGAAACTTCTTCTTGCCGCCCTTTTTCTTTTTGTCACCATCATTTTTGGTGGAGGAAACACCTTTGCCTTTTGCATTGGCAGAGAATGCAGCATCTCCATTGTTGCTTCCTTCTCGGGCTTTCAGCCTTAACTCCTCCTCCATTAATAATGCACAAAACTCCTCAAAAGTCAAAGCTTGAGGTCTCACCTGAGTATTAAGGGCAGTTACTAGTCCATCAAACTTTTGTGGACAAATCCGAAGACACCTCCGAGCTAGCTCTTCGCTAGTCTTTTGTATCCCAGCGCCAGCCATCTGGTCGCGCAGATTCTTAATCCGAGTGATGAATGCTTCAACCGTCTCTCCTTCAGCAAACTTCTCCGCTGCTAGTTGATTCTCCAAGTTTTGAATCCTTGTTTGGTTTCGTGTTTCATACTGACTCCTTAGTACATTCCAAGCCTCTGACGCTTTGGTTGTATGCTGAATCAGAGTCAAAACACTGTCAGAACAGCTTGTAACTAAGGCACACAATGCATCTGCATTCCTTCGTTTCCAAGCTCGTAGAAGATCTGCATTCGGAGGAATCATCACACTAGGATTTGATGGGTCGGGGGTAGGCTGTGGTTCTGCGTCAGTCCCCAGCACAGTCTCCAGAAGCTCATAAGAATCAAGGATAGTAGTAATTTTGAACTTCCACAAGGTGTAGTTTGTACCATCTAACTTGCCTTCGCTGAAGGTTGGTGGACGAATCCTCAGTGTTTGAATAGCCGGTACAGCAGCACCACCTCCTGCACCGCTTCCTGATGCGCCAGAACTGCTTCCCGGAGTCGACATCGTTTCTCTTTGTTGTTGAAGCCTTTGCCTCTTGCACGCTCTCCGATCTCTAGAGCCCCCTGGGCTCTGATACCATGTAAAATATTACACGGCGCAGCGAACAGAATCTGAGAAAGAGATAGAGAGTACACAACAGATAAGAGGAGAATTAGTAAATTCTTTAACTCCAAACAACTGATACAAAGATGGCTCTGTCCACCCGTGCGCTTCCACTGTGTGAAGCTTAGATGGCGATCTAGACAGAAGATAGGTGAAGAGCTTAAGGCTAGCTGGAACAACAACTCTGACTGGGTGAAAGATGAGTGTAAGATGGCTGCGAAGGGGTTTAGCTTTTATAGCCCGCGAAGGTCGTTAGGTCGGCCTATTGACCGACCTACCATATGAGCCTCCACTAGTCGGCCAGGGAATATTCCAGGGAATATTCCCTTTACCATCGGGCCGGGGGCGCTGCCCCCGGACCCCCGCCAGGGGGGCCGCTGGCCCCCCTGGGACCCCCCAGCCAGGGGCCGCTTCCGCGGCCCCCGGACCCCACAATAGGGGCCCCTTTTAACTCCCTTACCACGCAACTCAATGCAATGTGCCTCGAGTTGCTACCAGCTTAACCACTCCGTCTAACCCAAAGATTAGACCCACAACAGTCACCTTTTTGCCATCCGGTCACATAGACCTCATCTGATATACAAGTCAGGACTCAACCAATGTCCGGGCTCACATTTGGCTTCTCCTCATAATGGGGGCCTTACAACTTTGAGCACCATGGATCATTGGTAGCACCTAATGAGGGTGGGGCATTGATCATATCTAACATGAGTTACCACCTAATGCCAGCTATCATGACCATGTCCACAACTGGATGATTTGGGAGCTAATATTATCTTGGCCACCTTGGTACTCTTAGCTTGACCACTATCAAATAGAAAAAACATGAAATGAGTCCACAAAGATAAATAATATTCAAGGCAATGAAGTATGATACACATTGCAAGGAGTGAGATGTGATCAAATTCTTTCCAAGACTTCCTTGTACACAATATTAATAGTGGAACCTGCGTAACCACTATATTAGAGAATTTTGGAACTCTCATATAGTTTTGAGTTCCCAATATAGTTAATATCTGGCCACATGATCAAATCTTGTCCCCTTACAAGAAAGTGGAGTCTACCCTAATTACTATATAGGTTGTCTTTACAGGTCCCACTTTGAAGCATGGGTTAAGATTTAGCCACATGGCCAAATCTTTAACCCTTATTTGAAATTGGTACTTGGGAGATTCCAAATCCTGTAATATGGTTTTTGTAGAACTTTATACAATCCATTCTCGAGGAAATAAGGCTAGAGACAAGAAGGGAGCTAGTTATCTTTCCCTTACATCCTAGGAAGAAGGGCAGACACACTTACAACATATCATAGGAGCTCCATACCACTACTTTGATCCTTGGGAGACAACCAATAACAAACTTAACTCTTAAGGATAGAATGCCTAAGTGCATAATGCAACCTCACCTAAATATAGAGTGAGAGTAAACCCCTAAAAGCATTGATAACTTGTAAGAAATTAGATTGTGTTATATCTTCTTGAGGAGCTTTGAGCACCTTAACCTCATTGGAGTCACATTATCAATTACAAGGGGGATCCTAGTAGGAATAAGAACCTTCTTGCAATTGAAATTGTAAAGTAGAATTTGTGTGTATCAAATGAACCATGTAACTATGTTAGAGGGACTTACTTGGAGGTCTACTACCTTAGATACACCTTCTTGGAGCTTGTCCACCTTGCATTTAGTTGCACATCATTGCAAAAAGCAACATAAAATCACAAAAACCTAGGCTACTCTCATAACTCTAGCTTTATGCTTAATTAGGTGTCATCTCCTCAACTAATTGCACTATGCCTTAGAAGAATTACATTGCATATACAAACCACCCAACTAAGTTGGAAGGAGCGAAAGAAACCATAATAGAGCTGAGAGAATATCATGCCTTGAGGTAAAGTAAAAGATGAAAAATGAAAGTGACTCAACAAGGGTTCAAAAAATATGAAAAGAAGTCAAAATACAATTGTAATAGAGAAGAGTTAAGAGAAAGAATGAACTTATAAGACTATGAATCGAGGGCAAGGGAACATCAAGTTTACATCAAGCTATACATAGCAACACAAAGGCCTACCAAATCACTAAAGAGAAAATTAAGGAAAGACAAATTGAGATACGAGAAGGAACTACATGAATTGGCATAGATCACAACATAAACCTAGGGTTAAACATTAGAGCTTAAGCAAAATGTAAGATATCACGGTTGAATCGTCCTTGATAGGTGACATTAACACATAAGTTTGAGGGAAGACTAGATGTGCAACAAGTGTCAAGAACACTTAGACACGAAGGAATGAACATCCAAATGTAGAGGAAACATAAACTATAAAACCTTAAAGGGTCTTGCTAGACATCAAGGGCAATTAGGCTACATAGGAATACCTACGCCTTAAATACTTGAATGAGTAGTATCACATGAATGAACTATGATTTGAATGGTGAGCCACATCCAACGATGTAGCTAGGAAGAGTTGCATTTGAAAGATCAAGTTTGTGAGCTTCTATAGAGCCTATGTTCCTGTTCTATTCTGTTGTGTATGCCTTTGTAAATGTTTTGTGGAATGTATGTATGACTTTGGGAAAGTTTTCTAGCTTTGGAAAGAGATGAATGTAAGTTCAAAAGAGCTCAAGGAAGTGGAAGAAGTAGCTGCTGAAGACTCAAGATAAGACTAGAGTGAATTGACAGTGATGAGCCGTGAAGAGTCACTGTAGTGGCTTTGATGACCTTTCATATATCAGACACACCTTTTGGAAGGGGCATCCACGACCAAAGAAGGGTTATTATGAGTGATTATTGAGTATTGTAGTGAGGAGATGATGTATTATTGAGAGAGAGAGAGAGAGAGAGAGAGAGAGAGAGAGAGAGAGAGAGAGAGAGAGCCAATTCTATGCCAAACAATGTATCTGTCTATGAGAGATTGTGAGAGAAAGTTATGAGATCTTTTTCCCTCTCACAGTTACGGAGGACGACAGTCTAGCGATGGTCAGAGATCAGAGGTGGAGTGTTACAGATGTGGAGAAAAGGGTCATATTTCACTAAATTGTCCAAACCCTCGAAAGTCTATGGGCTACAAGCCCTTATGCAGTCAATGCAAGGGAGAAGGCCATATTGCAACCCAAGTTGTTAACCCCAACACGAAGAAAGCAAAAGAAAGCGGGAAAGATGCAGAGCAAAGGCGAAAAAAAAAGGTAGCCCGACTGAAGTAAGAATAGGAGAAAAGGCCAAAAGCGCAAGGGCAACCTTAAAGGTCCAAGGCAAATACAAAAGGGGAAAGGCGCATTTTAAAATATAAAGGCGCATCCTGAAATCTTGTAAAAGAGCACCGGGCTCTCACCCGTGCAATTTGTAAATGTAGACGGGCGGTGGAAAGGAATCTAGGAGGATAGAGGGCAAGATGTGGATATGTACGAGGCTAGACGAGTGCTAGACCTAGCAGGGGCAGCCAAGTCCGGACCGAATGTAGAGAGGGAACGGGCAGCAGAGGCTGGCATGACGTTGAGCGAACTGGTGGCAAAGCGACTCATGGACAATACATCCGTGGAGCAAAGTGCTACTGCCCTAGCCACCGCGCTACTGTTAGGATTGGGAGTCATGCAAGGGGCTAAAGGGCAGGCTAGAATCCCTATAGTAGCGAAACAACTAGCTCGATACGAACCTAGCAGTGACCCGTATAGCTTCATGGAGCAGTTCAAGCAAGTATGTGAGGCAAACGGTCTTACTGACCTTGCGCAGAGAGCTCAAGCCTTCGGCCTGTGTTTAGGTGACAAGGGGAGGACCTGGTACTCTAGTCTGGATGATGCAGAACGTACAAACTTCACTCGCTTTAAGGGCCTCTTTATCAAAATGTTCTCAGAGGTAGGGTATTCGGACAACCTCATTGTTAGATTAATGAATATCAGTCAAAGGGAGAAGGAGGACGCTAGGGATTACGTTACTCAGGTGCGTAGCCTCTACAAGAGAATCCTTGCCAACGAGCGACCTATCGAAAGGGCAGTGTCTACAGTGTTCATGAACGGGATTCGGAGTGAGGAGCTCTACAAGGCTCTGGCCAGTAACTCCACCTTACAACGGGACGTGCTAGCTCGAGTCTTCGAGGAGGCAATACGTGTAGATGATCAACTTAGAGAGCGAAGCATGAGGGCTACCAACCGGGATAATGCAAACTAGAGGGACCCTGAGAGATCAACCCCCTTAGGGGAAAAAGCAACTGCTAGCGCGCAAGACAAGGGAAAGAGTGCAGACCATGACCAAGGGATGGCAGAGATGAGGATGGAGATTGCGCGGTTACAAGAGCTCGTTAGAAAGCCGGCGAGATCACATGTACAATGTGTGTACTGCAGCGACAATCACCTCCCAGTGGAGTCCCAAGATCCTAGATCTCCGCCGTGCTCAAATTGTGGTAGATTCAGACATGATGCAGCGCATTGTAGAATGCTGAGGAGACTCCTGTATACGCAGCAGTACAACCCTCCATACTTAGGCAGTAGGCCACCTAATTTCTTGGGCAAGGGAACCCAGCTAGCTCTTCCAGCACCAACTGACCCAAGACCTGTCGTGCCCAGGCTGGAGATGAACCCAACTGGCATACCTAGGCCACCAGGGCCTTTTGTGACTCACCCACCTAGTGATGCTCTTGTTCACTTTGTGGAGGAGCCCAATGAGGAAGAGGCATATGTCAATCCTTATGTATCCTACGATGAGGAGGGCAACCCAGTCCTGATGGACTACCGACCAGTACCGGTGATGGCCTTAGGAAGAGGACGAGGCAGAGGCTTTGGAGGGCCAAGCCAGGATCCGGCTGGACTTGCGGCCACCCAGGCCACATTTCATCACGCTGCCCAGAGCGAGAACAAGCTAACAAGGACAAAGCGGATCTCCGATGCACAGAGTGTAGAATCACACACTTGTTTCCTGACTGTCCTAGGCGGAAGCCATTAACGGGCGCTGCCAACATGCCATCGGTGCCCTTGGGGCTCTTCGGAGTTGAAACTTTCGGTAGTGAGGATATGCCCATCCCACTACATGCTATGACGCGAGCTCAAACGAAACAAGTAGGCATCTCCTTACCAGGGCCAAGTAACCTTGATGCAACCTCAATAGGGAAGAAAAGCCGGAGGAGACAGAAAAAGAGTACTGATGCGAAGATAACCCTTAAAACCGAGGAAACGACTACGCTGGTAACGGGAAAGAGGGTCACAGACGCAGAGGCAGAGACCTCGGCTCCTAAGACAGCAGAGCTAGGGAGTGCCAAGGTAGGAGAATATCCCCATCCCAAATGACAACTCGAAGCTATAGCCAAGGTCAAGGAGTGGGTCAAGGATGCCCAAAAGCACCTTGAAGATGCTGAACCCATATTGGAAGACCCTATGGACGACTTCTCCAGTGTTAACACACCAGTCTCACCCTCAAAACCACTGGCTGGGAACATGCCTGCACCCCTAAAGGCGGCTCAGTAGCAAGGCTGGGGGGAAGCTTACCAGGGCAGACAGGATGCATGGCCTAGAACTGCCAGCCTCAGAGGAAGACAAGGGTCCAATAGCCTCCTCACAACTTTGCTGTCCACCCTAGTAACTCTAAGCCTGGAGGATCTGCTTAGGCAAAATCACTCCTTGTGGCAGGAGTTAAAAGACTCGATCGAGGGACACGCAGAACTGGTGGGCACTAATCCACAAGATCATGACGCAGTTACACAGATCCCAAGTCTAACTCTACACATAGATCCTAAGTCTTTGCACATCAATGCTTTTTGGGAGGGCACTGAAATGCACGCAGTTTTGCCCATCCTAGCCTTAGGGGACATGACTCGGAAGGGAATTGTAGACACAGGTGCCGGTGTTAGTGTGCTAAACCATGCAGTCCTAGAGGCATGGGGAAACCCTCCCATAGAGACCACTAGATTCAACGTCACGCTAGCAAACGGAATGAAGGTAAGACCATTTGGGGTCTTAAAGAATTGGCCGGTAAAGATTGCCGGTGTGCAATTCCCCGTAAAGTTCATTGTCATGAAGGGAGTGGATTACGACATACTATTAGGCCGACCTTGGATGAGGAATGCACGAGTCATAGAGGATTGGAGCAATGGATTGATTTTCCTAGGGAACAGAACTAGTGCAGTGAGGGTAGAGATGGACACTTGGACGACGACGTCTGTTGACCTGGCTGCCATCTCAGCCATGCTAAAAGGCAATACTCAACTGACCAAGCCCTATGGATCGCTAGCTAGATATATTCCCTGCCCTGAGGATGAGAGGGATTGGATGCACGTGCTGGCAACCATTGACCTACCATTCTCGAATGAGGAAGGACCACCTCAGCAGGCTGCTAAAACTGCCACAGTGCCAACTGAAGAGCCAGTTGTGTCGCTTTGCATGATGGTAGGAAGCTCGCTCAACCCAGGCAAACCTGCCTCGTCTCGCACCCCCAACAACAAACTAGAGCTTCAGGAGATCGTAGAGTATCTGTCCGATAAATTGAACGGCAATTTGGCCGCTAACTTGAAGCCTCTACGTGACCTTCTAGCTAAACCAGAATGGAAATGGAACAAAGTCCATGACCTGAACTTGTTATATAACTGGGCTTTAGTTACTGACGACAAGGAGTGTGAACAGGGAAGCTTAGGGGATGATGAGCAGTCAGAAGAACAGGACCCGGACGATGAGGAGTATGAGGACTATCGCTCTGCGGGAGAAGAGAGTGAAGAAGAGGTAGACACGATAGAGTACGACACGGAGGGAAAAGCGATAGAGCAAATCAGGGCAGACTTAAGGCCTAGGAAGGAAGGGCTCAGTCGAAACAAAAAAGGAGTCATACTAATGGAGTGTGACAGATCCTGGCTGGAACAAATAGAAGCCGTAGATTACGGGCAAGCTGGAGTGGCACAACGGTGGGTAATCCCAGTGCTCAAGACATATTCCCCTACCGAACTAAGACCCCCTGGGGAAACACCTTCCTCAAGTGAAGGATGCGAGTTCAACTCAGAGTCGGAAGTCAGCACTGAGAGTGATCCCGAGATACCGCAACCATCTGAGGTCAAACGCACCAAGGGAGACTTGCCAGTCCACTTGAGGCACAGGAGGCTAAAAGAGGAGGCCAGGAAGCAAGCAAGGGGCTCAGAAGCGGAAAGGCAGAGGAAACCACAGGATCTGCCCAAACAGTTTACAAAATTTAAAAAGGGTGACAGAGTGGTGGTCCTGCTAGGTGCAAAGAGAGAAGGTCAGACTAGTGAACCAATAGAGGGACCCGCCAAAGTCGAGGTTAACTTGGCTAGAAAAGGCGAAAAACCAAGACCGGTATTCGTCACAGATGACTTGGCGGAAGAGGAAAAGACCAAACTTGTTGCGCTCCTGCAAGAGTACATCAACGTGTTTGCCTGGACACTGGACAAACTTAAGGGAGTCGACCCTAGGGTTGTGACCCATAACATCCCAATGATTCCAGATGCAGTGCCAACCAAACAACGACCTTACCCCATGAATCCTAAACACGCCCATGCAGTGAAGTAGGAGATTGACAAACTCATGAGGGCAGGTTTCATATATGAGATCGAGCACATGGACTGGGTGTCACCTATCGTGATTGTCATGAAGAAAAATGGAAAAATCTGAGTGTGCGTGGCACCAAGGACGCTGGTAATGTATCACTGTTAGGTCGCACTTTCAAGAAACAAACCAACTGTAATGTGGATTACAACCTAAATCACATACATCTTGCCATTGGCAATGTGTGCGTAGTGATGACTTTCAGCAAGGGCTGCCCTAACTCCCCCACTTTTACGAAGCTGCCGATAGAAACCCCCACGACCAAGCTTCAACCCGGGTCTAAACAAACGGAAACCACGGCCTCGTGCCGAGTTCTCAACCCCAGACCCATGGCCACCAGGAGCGCTCACAAGGCCAAAGAGTCCAAGTTTCTATGGGTGCTGAAATGGCAAAAACCACATCAGGGTAAACCACCCATGTGTGACCCTAAACGTCCAAATTATCAACCGTCTCGACCCAAGAGGCAGTGTAGGCACTACCGCTGTAGATGCACAACCATGCCGCTCTGGATTCCCAAAGACCTCTTGCAGGCACAAGGATACTACGAGGGCAATCCCTGGATTTGGGTGCCTAAAAATGGCCAGCTAAGAAGCTCATCTACAATCAATCTATTCCTAACAAGAGAGGGTTACACCAGTGGCACCCAGAACACAATTAACAGGCCAGGGCTAGCGGTGGCTAACAAGCCTCAGCTCATCTATCGACCAAAGCAAATGCCCCAGGTCCTAAACCTACCTAATCCTGAGAACTTACAAACAACGATTACTGCTAACTCAGAACCAAGTACAACCCTCGTGCCTCTAGAGCTTCCTATAGCATCTCAAAGGGCTTCCCAGTGCGAGGCCCGACCCGTGACACCGATGAGGAAGTTGCCATTATCTACTCCACTTGCACCAGCCCCACTAGAGGGTCTTAAACCTTCATACGCAATACAACCTTTCCTCTCTTTGGCTAAGGACCTTGCTGCAACTTCTGGGGACGATCTAATAGCCTGCATTAAAATGTTAGATGAAACTTTCACTACATTTGCTAGAAGCTACGAGAGGCTAGACCTAGGTCTTCTTGACGAAACGCTTGCTTCGGCGGTTCGTGCACTACCATGCACTTGGGAGGAATACGAACTTATGACCACTAAAGTTCCCAAAATTGCTGTCGAACTGATAGCAAACGATGAAATCTCGAAGGATCAGGCTGCACTCAAAAGGCTTATTACCTCTTATCGAAAGCCTCCGCGTTCTGCTCCTGAACAGGAGCTGCAAGAGCTCACGCAGATGGCAAGCTCACCTTCCACATTCTTGCAACAGTGGTTTACGCTAAGGATCCAATGGGAGAAAAAAGGTCGTCGCATAATGACCAATGCTGAGCAACGCAGGGCAATCAAAACTATCGAATATGACCCCGTGTACGTGGCACCTATCTCGTTTAGGGTCTTGGCCATCACCTGTAATCAGCATCTGGATGACCATGTGCTCGCCCACCCCTACATTGACCAATTCCTCACCCAAGAGGAATTACATGTTGCTAGTCGCCTCAATACCGGAGATCTCTTCCACGATGTTTTGGCCTACATTTCCCAAGTCTCCATCCAACCATCCACTCTGGATTGTCATGCCCAACTCGAATACAATCCAAACTTCTACGATTGGCTATTAGCTAGGTAAGTCAACCCACGCGAACAAGTGCTTCCCTCGTCCTTCCTGTGCTAATCCTAGGAAGGATTCTTTGCAAGATTCCTGACGGAGGGGGGAGCACGACCAAGAGCAGAGCAAGGATGAAAAGTTATGTTATCTAGCTAGCAGATTGTTAATTAAGAAAGTTTCTATGGAGGAATGCTGCAGAATAAAACAATAGCAATGGTCAAACCTCTAAGCAAGTGTGCCCACTTTAAGCCCATCTATTCTTCTCTCAAACTTAGTTCTAATTAGAAATGCACCAATTTTTAGGCATTAAATGTTGGCATGGTGTGTTGACAGGTCACCGCCATGGCAGGACAAGACAAAGGAGGCAAACTACCATTCTCAGAAGAGGAAATGACTAAATTCAGCATCGCCATCGAGATGCGCAGATTCAGTCACTTCACTTTCAAGCACACACTGAATCTGGACGAAGCCATCATGGAGGAACCCGCTATCAAGGACTTAGTGGACAGATGCCATCTCCACAAGTACGTGGAGAAGGTGGGACAGGCGGTGGACTACAGCATGTGCACGGATTTCCTGAGGAATTTCGACAAATGCAGGAACTGTGGCACCGTCACAGTAAGGACAGGGGAGCAAGAAAGGAGAATCGAAGTGCCCCTCAATGCAACGATTGTAGAAAAGGCCCTGGGGCTTGTGCCAAAGAAAGAGAGAAGACCAAGGCGAGACGTTTACACCATGCTGGGAGTCAAGAAAGAAGCAGTGCATACTGTGGATGGAATCAACTTGGCTGACATCCCGGACCCAGTGGTGAAACTACCAGCAAAAATGATCCATACCCTCTTCTCGGGCCAGCGTTACAATGCGCTGATGAACAGGATCGGGGTCCCACTATTGGAAAGCATAGCAGCAGGAACCCCTGAAGAAATAGATTGGAATGGATTCGTACAGAAGACCATTCAAAGTTTAGCTGCCCTCCTCACTCCGGCGGAACCACCAGCAAGCAGAAGGAGAGTCCCCTGCCTCAACAGCACGTTCCGCAAGGAAGAAACCGGCGTTGAAAGCGGCTACAATCAGATATGGGGGAATCCTGACAGCCATCATAGACGGAGCAATAAAGAATGAGGGCGTCATGGAGGAGGAAGCGGTGCATCAAAGCTCAGCTCACCATGGCGGAGGGAGATCGAGCGAGAGAACAGTGAGCGACGAGGGAGAGCAGGAAGTGCCACCTCCGTGAGCAACCAAACCCGCAGAACAAAGAAAAAGTGATAGGAAACAGAAGGAGAAAAAAGAGAAATTAAGTAAGGAAGAACGGGCTGACATCAAAAAGGCTAAGAAAGAGTCTCGAAGGGCTGAGGAAGAAAGGAGGAGGAAAGAGGAGGAGGAGTTCGCCAGAATAGGAGAGGAGTCGAAGAAGGCAGAAGAGGACAGGAAAAGGAGGGCAGAGGAAGAGGCTAAGAAATAGCAACTCCAGGAACTGGCCGAACTGGCAGAAGCCACCCGAAGGTCGGTGGAAGAGACCCATGGGGACGGAGAACTCAAACCCGCAAGCCCTGGCCATAAAGCCAAAGCCAGTGCAAGTGTGGAGGCAGCACCAGTGGTCATAGGCAAGGGCAAGTCCCTCCTACATCCACTCCCTCCCTCCTTTGTACCAACAATAGCTGAAATCACGACCACCGCCGCTGCACACCCCACGCCTCCTCTCGATGCGGCACAGTTCATGACCATGATGCAGATGCTCGTAAGCAGGGTGGCCGAAATTGCCCCTGAAACTCGATTGAAAAGGCCCGCCACCGCAGATGTAGAGTCTCAACAAAACACAAATGACAGAGGCTAGAAGCATCGACCACCACGCCCAATACTCCCATACCTGCTGCAGACTATGACGCATATGTGGCCGAGTTACTAACGCAACTGGACAAGGCAAAAGAAGAAAAGAAGGTGGCACTGCTGGAACTAGAGAAAGAAAAGGAGACGTCAGCAGCCCTCAGGCTAGAGGTCTCAAGGCACGAAGCTGACAAATGGAGAGAGATGAAGGCCCTGCGAGACCAGCTAGAAGAGAAAACGAAGCAAGCCCAAACCAATGAAAGCCGCCTTAGGCAAAGGCTAGAGGATGAGGAGCAGAGCCTGGTAGCGGAACAAAGGAACATAAAACTTCTGATGCAGCAATATAGTGATCTCCAGCAAAGGGTGGCCCAAGTGGAAAAGCTCTATCGGGAGGTTCAGGAAGGCGAAGCCACTGTTCCACAAGAATATGCAGCAGAGCCCCACCAGTCATGGCACGAGCAAGAGGAACAGGACAGGCTAATCAGGGAAATCGAATTCCTAAAAAAAGAAGGGCCGGGGGTCTCAGCAAGCTGAAGCCAAACGACTACAGGATGAAGTGCAGAGACTGCAAGACGCGCTAGAGACCTCCCAGGAGGACGTGGAAGCCCTCATGGCCATGATCTTTAATCAGAAGAGGCTGCTCCGCGCTGAAATCCAGAGCCTAGAACAGTTGGTCCAAGAGAAATTAGAAATCCTGACCGAAGCACACCATAGGCTCAGCATTGTTGATCAAGCAAGAGGGATCGCTGAAGAGCAGCTCGCTCAGAAACTAACCGAAAGAAACCAGTTATGGTTCTATTCAAATGAGCAGCAATAGGTAATAACCACCCTAGCGGGCCAGCTAGAGGAACAAAGGAAAAAGATGGAGGAGAGAGCCGTGGAGTGGGAAAGAAAGAACTTTGACAGGGTGAGGGATTTAACAGAACGGCTTGCAGTGGCAGCGTGTGAAAGAATGCTGGCCGAGGCTAGGGTTGAGGCTGCAGAGATAACGACTAAGACCCAGCGACAGGCCTTTCTCAACACGGTGCTCCACGTGATGTAAGCCGAGGGTGATGATACAGTGGAACAGGTAAAAAGAAAGTTGGAACTAAGCACCTGGGCGCTATGATACAGCCTTCAAGGGCGGGAGCTTCCAACAAGTACAGGAATAACTAAAGAGCAACAGTTCTACTACCTGCGTTGTATAGGCCTTTCCACTGCGGAGCTCCAGGAGTTGGGTTTTCAGGAGCAAGAGCAACCACCGCCACCACCACCAGTCATTCCTCCTGTGGTAGTGCGAAATGCCAAAGAGGGGCCGAACTTCGAGCAAGATGAGGAAGACGAGCCGCAAAGGATGCCGAGTCCGCCTCAACCAGAGATCCTACAGGAGGAACCTGCCGACGCCGAGCTACCTGAATGCATAATTGCAGCAAGGAGAAGGAGGCAAGAGTTAGCAGAAGAGGCCCAATGCCGAGCGCGCATACTTCCACGACAACTTCCTGAGGAGCCCATGCCACTGCGAAATGATACACATCCTATAGATTGGCCCCAGGAGTTGGTCATATGGCGCCAGAGAGAGCTACATAAGAGGCCATTCGAGCTCTCATTCGCTTTTCCACGATCCCTGGACCGAGCCCTACCTCTATGAGTCGTAGCCAAGATCAAAGATCTAGCTAACGAACTCGCAAACAAATGGATGGAAGAGAGAAGCATGATAGTAACCAGGTGGAGGCAAGAGCCACAAGAATACTGGGAAGACAAGGTCGGTCTGGTTCCCGAATCCGTCCAAGGCTACCAGGCACAGCCAAAATGGCGAGGGAGGATTTGGGACACCAATTTTGATGCCTGGACTGCATTTTGTAGCTCCCTCCCCGAAGAGCGCAATGATCCCATCTACATGCCCTACCCCCGTAGGCATGGAGTGGATTACAACAGAGAGTTGCATGGGGATTTTGACTTCCCGAGAATCTATAATGTAAATGCTAGAAGCCCGGAGGAGTGCTTAGTATTTAGGGCAGAAGATATACTTCCCTCCATAAATCGTTTCCTTGTAGATTTCTCTTCCTACCCCGATCCAGCATTATTAACCACTTGTAATTACCTCCGACTTCTCAAATTCCTGCTACTCCAGAAACCTGCCGCAGAGGAAGCCCATCTCCCTCCACTCTTTTTTTATCTTAACCTAGGAATAGATAGTAGAGCCATGGTGAGGTTGATGATGTGCGCTACTCTCCTCCCGGCCTTCTGCTTAGAACTATTAGAAAATATGAGTGACACCCGTTTTGCAAGGTGTAATCACCCCTTTTTGTCCACCACTCCTCTAAGAGCTAGAGCCGGTATTAAGGAATACCTACAAAGTCACGCATTTTTATCACAATGCTTGCGACCACCCCGTGACTAAATAGGTGCCCCATGCATCGCCCAATGTCCTCTCTCTCATTCACAAAAAAAAGAAAAGAAGAAAAGTGCTTACTGTCTTCGTTCACTATTGTGGTGCACCATACTAACTACATCTAGAGTCCTCTCTAGCCCCTCCCCCACTTCACACTCAGGGCACATCAAGGGGAAGACTTTCGGACCTGTCACCCTGAGTTTCGCATCGCACCTCAGAAGCCGCACAAACTGGGTCCTCAAGTGTGGGACATTACCAAGGGCTTGCCCAAGGTTAGACCCATCTCCCAGTTCCACTCGCACAGGCACCATGCACTGCACAGTGAGACAGACACACCCCCTAGGAAGTGCACCACTTTTCTTGCAGGTTATGTTCATGTTTCCAGAACGGGCTACTTGGCTGAAGGCGATCGTCTACTACATCCTCCAATGACAAGGAATTTTTCCAGAAGTCCGACATGACCCCATTACTGCAACTTCAGGAGCTTCATTGCGAAGGTTTCAGTAGCTCCATAGATTTCATGTTGACAACCATCCGCCCACTGATGGGCTGCCATTGGCATAGATCTTGGAACCTCACCGTCTGATGATCCATGCCCACTACCTCAAGATCTACGGATCGCTTATTAGCACCACAAGCCTGAAGACTTTCACCTCAAACCGAAGATCCTCTCCTCCCAGACAAGGGTTTTTCAGCCCATGCCATGGTTTTTCACGACAAACAGCGTTCGGAGGGTTTCTCCAGAATAAATCCCTCCAATACCATCTTCCTAAGGGACTGCTTCTTGTTTCAAGCGTTCCGGATACTCAAACGACGACCAGTTCCAGAGGGGTGCCAGAACAATGAGACAGATGCCACAATTGTCAGCAAGCCTAAAGCACGTTGGAATCTCTCCTGGGCATTGTCATCAAACCCCATCACCTCTCATTCACAAGCCTCAGTGTCCTCCAACCGCCAGTCACACCTACCACTAGCATCCTTTATCCCACTACTTCCCGCCACAGTGCCATGGGACTGGCACTCGTCTAGGAGGGGGGTAATGTTAACCCCAACACGAACAAAGCAAAAGAAAGCAGGAAAGACGCAGGGCAAAGGCAAAAAAAAAAGGTAGCCCGACTGAAGTAAGAATAGGAGAAAAGGCCAAAAGCGCAAGGGCAACCTTAAAGGTCCAAGGCAAATACAAAATGGGAAAGGTGCATTTTAAAATATAAAGGCGCACCCTGAAATCTTGTAAAAGAGCGCCGGGCTCTCACCCGTGCAATTTGTAAATGTAGACGGGCAGTGGAAAGGAATCTAGGAAGATAGAGGGACAATGGGAAAAAGAGCCTAGGCTAATGGCCGGCCATGTAAAAAAGGGGGACGACCGCCCATGGAAATTAAGGGCATGTATATAAAGTTAAAAGGTAAATGAGAAGGGCATCCTCATGTGTGGCAGATAGCGCCTTCTTCTTCTCCTCCTGTTTCTCACCTTCGTGCTTCCTTGCTTGTGCTTGTGAGAGGGGCTGAGAGCGTGAGAGTGTGTGAGGGAGTGATCGTGGGAGGGCAAGGGATCTTGGAGAAGAAGCTCTCCATTCTCCCTCTTCATCTTCTCCTCCCCTCTTCTCTCCTCTGGTCTTGAACATGGCTATGGAGGATGAAGCTCATGGGAGAGGGATTGAGGTTGCTTGAGCTCGCCTCAAGGATCGTGGAGCTGTAGGGGTGCAAGAAAGAGGAAGGTACTCGATCGAGCATCAAGGTAAGCTCACTACACCCACAAGGTAGGCGTTGCGCGATGGCTATGTGAGAGGTAGCCATGGCTGCTCAGTTCGAAACACTTGAGTAATAAGTGGTCCGTAGGTCTCAGGGTAGAGCTCGAAGAGCTCCCACACAAGTCCAGATCCTGTGAAATGAGACATTGTAGTTCCAAAAGAAAACACTCCCTTTGTAAAGACTGTGAAATTCAACCTTCCTAGGGAGAAACAAAACAGAGAGCCACATAGACAGTTGTAGATGCAGGATGAAAAGTCCCTGAGATAGAGGATGTTGAAGTACCTCCTCAAGAAAAAGAAGCATAGATGTTGCCACTCCTAAAAGAAAAAGGGAAGATAAAAGTGGTTGTGGCCCCATTCCCCAGCTAATTGGAAAATATGTGGATCCTATCAAGGAATACGATTTGGTCAAAGACCTAGACACTTTTAAACCAAACCTAACATCTGATAGTTGTTGATGTTGTCTCCTAGCTATCGAAAGAAATTAAAAAGCATATCGACAAGAAGAAGATGCCTAAGAATTGTTCCCTCTGTGCAACCAAGTCCAATAGAACCTCAGAACCCATGAAGAAAGTAGATGTGGCTAACGCCTTCCTGGATTTGGGAACCCTAGAGATTGGCATGTGGATTGAAGGATGTTTTATAGTAGACACATTGATTGATGGAGTCTCATCAGTAAATATAATGACGGACGTGACAATGAAAGATCTAGGCTTGCAAGGAATGCAAACTATATAGTGGCTTATTAGATTGGTAGACCAAAGTAGAATCAAGCCTTTGGGCATTCTCCCATATGTAAAAATCCTTGTAGGAAGAAATTATTTGGCTGAAATATCTAGTGGTAAAAAAAAATTCCTATGGGACCTCATACCCTTTGTTGTTGGGAAGACCTTGGCTTTTTGAAGCAAGATCAAGGAAGGATTGGTTTAAAGGAACCCTAACCCTAGGCAGAGGACCCAACAAGGTAGTGCTGAAGTTGTATGGACCGCAAAAAGGCAATGGATCCAAGTCCATAAAAGTTGTAACCAACTCCTCCAATGAAGTAACAGACGGAACATTAGGAGACAAAGAGGCATCAAAGTCTGTGTCTATGGGAGAATACCTCTTGCTTGAACCCAAATTGACTTCTGAAATCACCTTTGACAGTGAAATAGAAGCATGGATGTACTATTCTCCCTGTTATATGATAGGAGTAGAGATAGAGACTGAAATAGAAGCAGAAGCAGAAGAAATAACAGAGAGCATGTTCTTCTCTTATAGAACCCCCATAGAAGAAAAAACAAAATCTGAGAAGAGGAAGAAAGTGATAATGCAGATGGAGATTTTGGAAGAAGCGAGCTAGAAGAGTCTATCCTACTCACAGAAGGCAGCATGAGGAAGAAGTTCCTAGAGTTCCTGAAGCCTCAGAAGCAGAAGATCCCTTTTTGTTCAATAGAATGACTATGGTACCCTTTGGACTGATTAATGAATCATGTCATGAGCAAAGCCTTTATAAGAAATGGATTAAGAAGAGTATGCTTTCCTTCAGCAGTGACTCTTGTCGGCCAAAGTTATCCTTCCTCAGAGAAGATGATGTGATAATGCACCTTGCCAACAGCCCCCAGTTCAACCAGTTTAAACGGAACACACAAGGTTCTTATTATGTGATGTTCTTGGATGCATCCTTAGAAGACAAATCCTAGAGCCAAGAAGTAACTCATCCCCAACCCAAACCTGAAACCTGAATGATACTCTTTCATCCTCCCAAAGAGCGAGCTAAGTCTCCATTAAAAGTAGACATAAGTTCCAGTGAATCATTAGAAGAAGAGACCACTCCCTTGAAAGAGTCGGGACCCCTACCCAAAAGTAGTCCATGGGACATTGATTTGTAAAGTGGAAGGTGAAAAGCAATTGATGTTCGTGGATGTTGACGGAACTGAACGTCACCTGAAGGTGGGTCTAAATCTTCAAGAAGAAGAACTATTGGTCTTGCAAGACCTACTGAAGGAGAACTTGGATGTATTCTCATGGTCGTACAAAGATTTGAAGGGGATTGATCCAATCAAGTCCAAATCGTAGAAGAGGACCAATCCAAAACAACCTTCACAACAGAATGGGAAACTTACTTATAGAGTGATGCCATTTAGGCTCTATAAATCTCCAGCTACTTTCCAATGAGTGATGATGGCTGCCTTCCAGAACCATCTACATGATTTCATTGAGGTGTACCTTGATGGCTTCTGTGTCTATAGCCTAATCCATGAACATTGGGGACACTTAGAACAATGTTTTGACAGATGTCAAGAGTATGGGATTTCTCTCAACCCCAACAAATGTGTATTTGGCATCTCATCAGGAGTTCTTCTAAGCCATATTGTCTCTGCACAAGGGATATCAACAGATCTTGCTAAGATTGAGAAGATTGCCACCTTGACAACACCAACCAACCTCAAAAAATTGAGGGGATTTCTTAGCCATGTGGGCTATTACAGAAGATTCATTAGACACTTTGCAAAGGCAGTCCCCCCGCATGAACTCCTAAGAAAAGATGTAGAGTTCACATGAACTAATGATTGTAACGAGGCGTTTAATAACTTAAAACAGTGTTTAATTTAGCACCCATCCTGCAACCTCCCAATTGGACAAAGGAGTTCCATGTGCACTCTGATATATTAGTTGAAAGCCTAGGTGTATATGCCAAAAGAGCCCCTCTAAGCTAGATCTACCTATCTATTATGCAAGCTAAAAATTAACTGACACAGAGCAAAACTACACAAGAGCTTGAGTGTTTAACAATGGTGTTTGCCTTGGAGAAGTTTCGACACTATCTCCTATTGACACATTTCAAATTCTATGTGGAATACGAAGCCATGTCCTTCTTGATGAACAAGACTGATGTGAAGGGAAGAATGATGAGATGGTTCCTTTTGTTTCAAGAGTTTGACTTTGAAGTGGTTACCAAACCCAATCGCTCCCATGTCTTGGCTGATCATCTTTTGCGAATCCCTCAAAGCGATGAAGAAGAAGAGCAAGATGATCCAGAACTTCTTGATTCTTCCTTGTTTCTACTCGAAACAGTTACCCCATGGTATGCAGACATAGCCAACCTCTTGGCAACCCAACAGTACCCCTTGGGTATCTTGAGCCATGAGAAGAAGAAGGTTCTATTGGAATCAACCCCTACACTCTGTTAGGTGGTGCTCTGTGCAAGAAAGGCAAGGATGAAGTCTTGCAAAGATGTGTTGCAGGAGAAGAGATTGGAATTATTCTTAAAGCATGCCATGACGAGCCCTGTGGCGTACACTTTGTAGGAGAAGTGACAACCAGAAAAGTCTTACTTGTAGGATATTGGTGGCCAACCCTCCATAAGGATGCCTATGATTACTGCAAACGGTGATGCTTGTCAGTGAATGGGAAAGCCTATCAAATCCAATGCCATGCCCCTGCAACGTATTCTTCCCCTAAAGCCGTTCGAGAAGTGGGGGATTGATTTCGTGGGCCCCATTGATTCGCCAACCAGAAGGAAGTAGAATAGATACATCTTGGTCTGTACAAACTATGTAACCAAATGGTGTGAAGCTAAAGCTCAGAAGCGGGACAATGGTAATAGTGTGGCCTTGTTCCTGTACAAGAACATCATCATATTTTGGTAGTCCCCTAGAGCTCATTAGTGTGACCAAGGTACTCACTTCCTCAACAAGATTATGGAAGAATTGACAGAACTATACAAGATTCATCATTGTAAGTCCACACCCTATTACCCCAGAGCCTACGGCCAAGTTGAAGTTACCAATTTCATCCTCTACTTGATTCTGACAAGAACGATAGCCGTACATCATTGTGATTGGGATGATTGACTTACAGAGGCCCTATGGGTGTATAGAACCTCCCATAAGGCTGCTACAAGACAAAACCCTTTCTAGTTGGTGTATGGAAGAAAAGATGCCTTTCCTGTTGAAGAGCTACCCTCTTTGCGCATGGCCACTATCAAAGAATGCTTAGGAGATGACGAATCTCTGCAATGCCATCTCTTGCACTTGGAGTGTCTTGACGAGACTCACAGGATGGCCCTACAATGCATGGAAGCCACGCAAGCCCGCAGAAAGGCCTATCATGACAACTTCATTAAGCAGAAGGAGTTCAAGAAAGATGAATTAGTCCTAGCTTACGATTCCCAATTTGGCAAGTTTCCAAGCAAGCTTCAACAACGCTAGATGGGTCCTTATAAGATACTTTTCGTCAATCCTAATGGCTCGACATTCGATACTTTAGATGATCCTTTCCTTATTAATGGCTATCACCTCAAGAAGTATTACCCTCCTGGGGATCCTAACACAGTCACCATCAATAGCTTCCTCATTCCTTGCACAAAGGTCGAGATGGATTTACCTAATGCTCCTGATAACCCTTTTATTGATCATGATGATGTGGTTCCATTTTGATAGCCCCTTGCAGCCACCTTCCCCTCCCCCTTGTCTTCCTTTCCGTCTGATATAGTAGAGGTGGTGAGGACGGTTCTAATACGTGGTGTTTGTGCCATGCTACTCTTCAAAAACAATCTAAAAGAGATAAAAAAAGAAGAAAAAAACAAAACAAAAATATATCGATCATAGGAGAAAAGGACTTCGGTCCCTGTCATACTGACCTATTCTTTGAGAAAAGGTGGAAACACCCTCAGGAGTAGGGAAAAAGAAAAGAAAAGAAAAGAAGAAAAGAAAAGAAAAAGAAAAAACATTAAAATAAAACTATTATGGGAGAAAAGGAAGCAATTCCTTGTCATAATAGGCCTTGTTCCAAAAAAAGGTGGCACACACCCTTGGACGGGAAGCTAGCTATGGAAAAGGTGGTAACACCTCGCAGTCCAGGATCATTGATTCTCTAGCCAAACTCTTGCAGAAGAAGTTTTTGAGCCGCCTCCCTTGGTGCGCTAAATCCTATAACCTCATCAATGCTTTTGATTCCTACAACATACTAAGTATCCAAAAGGAAGAAGAAGACTCCTTTTGCTACACACCAAAGAATGAGCTTCTCATTCACTTTTCAACTTTATATACAAAACCCTAAATCCCTTTTGGGCGGTCATCCCCTTTTCCCTTTTTTACATGGCCGGCCGTAGCCTAGGCCCTTTTTCCCATTGTCCTTCTATCTTCCTAGCTTCCTTTCCACCGCCCATCTACATTTACAAATTGCACGGGTGAGAGCCCGGCGCTCCTTGAATTAAACCATGATACGCTTGCGCTCTTCTACAAAAGTATTGATTCACGCTTTTTTCTTGTGCGCCTCTGCCTTCCATTTCTCTTGCCTTAGCCTTTGTCTTTGTCTTTTATTTTGGCTTTCCAACTTTTCCACTGCCTGGCACTCTTTTACAAGATTTCAAGGTGCGCATTTGTATTTTAAAATGCACCTTCTCCCTTTTGCAGCTGCCTAGGACTTTTAAGGTTGCCCTTGCACTTTTTGGCCTTTTCTCCTCTCCTTTCTTCAATCGAGCTACCTCTTTTCCGCCTTTGCCCTGCATCTTTTTTATTTCCTTTTCCTTTCTTCGTGTTGGGGTTAACATTACCCCCCTCCTAGACGAGTGCCAGTCCCATGGCACTTTATGTCGAAGGTGGCATGCGGCGCTTGCACCAAAGACGTGGGTGGAAGGGTTTTTGTGGGTTGCCTTGGAGGAGCTCTTATGGTGGTGCGGAGGAAGGGCATTGGTGGCACTGTGCTATTCCGATTGGCTGATGATAGGCTTGTTGTAGGTGGCGATAGGGTTACTCTTTGTTGGAAATGGCCACTCATGGGCTGGCATGGGATTTGGTGTGCATGGGATGCTCATGGTGGATCCTGCTCATGATGATTTGCTGGTGGTTTGCATGATGAAGTAAAGGCCAAGACTTAGGGTTGAGTGTTGATGTAGGGCTGATGGCGTTTTGGTTGGTCTTTAATACCTGCAATTGGAAAACCTCTCAGGTGGTCACTCCCTAAGGGGTAATGCTAGTTTTTGTCGTGTGCACAAGACATATTTGGATTAGTTTGGGAGATAGGTCGAACTCTAAGCAAGCCTGGAGTATTGTCCTGCACTTGAGGACCCAAACTGTGTATAGACTTTGGTGCAGATATCATGTGAGTGCGCGTGTATACTTAGATATTACATAGTTAGAGGGCCGTGGGCTAGGTTTTCGTAACAATGTGCGGATGAAGCAAAGTTATCCCTGTTGAGAAGTTCCCGTGAAGGTATATGAGACATCCTTTGCCTTGTGACTACATGACGTAGCATAATTGAATGCAGGGACACCGCACTTTCGGTAGTAGTTGGAACCTATTGGACCTGCTTTATGGAGGACGGTGTACTCTTCATGGCCAATCGTGCAGTGCTTACCACCATTGATCGCGATGGTTTTAAAGCAGAGTGCCAGAGGGGACTGTGCAAGTGGGTCAGGGTGACAGGTCTAACCATAGGCGAAACAAGCTCACCTCGGTATGTCCTACCCTTGATGTGCCCTGAACTTTTGAGGGTGATGCTAGGGGATCAGGGGCTAGGAACGGAGCCATCCGACCAAAGTCACTGGACGCACATCATTTAAGGACCCCTAGGTGCGGTGCTGTGATCGTAGGTTTTTTTTTTGCCAAAGTACAACCACTGTAATATGCTGAGGCTATGAGCCCTTTTTGGCTGGGAAATGTAAAGCCTCGAAATGGATATGACAACGATGATTGTGCCCGAGCCTCGTTGTTAGGGAAGCCATTGTTGCGATATTGGTGTGATTGCGGGGATATCTGTCGTGAGCTCACTGTAGCGCTTGGTCCTAGAAGAGAGTGTACTCCACGACTATGCTTTGGTATGAGCAATGAGGGTACTCGCAAGGGTGATTTTTTGTGTTCCGCATCGTGGCTGTGTTGCGGTTTGTGGTCTTGCGGTGGCCTGGCCGTTGGACACGTTTGCACGACGACCTGTGTCATCCTGCATCCACTTGTCACTTCGTGAGAGTATATGCTCGCCTACATTAAGTACATCGAACAAATGCAATCATGCTAAGACATAATTTTTCAGAATTCTATGATGTCTATTGGGATGCCTATTTCATTGCTTGTTAAGGTCGCATACATTAGTGAGAGGTAATGGAAATGTATACAAGTGGGGATCTTGCCCCTTTACTTCATCAAAAACAAAAAGTTATGGCATGCCGACTTGTCGAGCTACTTGCACATCATTGGGGTTTAGTCGATAGGTACAAGGCGAGGTGAGTCTAGTTGGCTAGGCGGTGGTAGTGCAGGGTTCCCGTGAGGCTGTGCAGGGAACATGTCGGCCGGGACATGAATGGTGTAGTCCCGGGCCGCTACCATTGCCAAAATGTCTTTAAACAATTCATTAAATTCTTCCCTATCCCGGGCCGCCTTGTCACTTCGTTGCCAGAATGTCTGTGCAACTGGCGTTGCCACATGCTGCGTGTTCCTGTGAGTCTCGAATTTCTTGGCCCGGGGATTCTTCGGCCTTCGTCCTGGATGGTGTCGTTTAGGGCCTCGCTTCTTCACGTACCTTGTGAGGGTGGGCATGTAGCGCACTGGTGGAGGGGCACGTGCCGCATGTTCCCGGCGTGTGCGAAGAGCGTCCTTGCACGCCAGCTGACCGTGGTTCTCCATGTTTTTTTTTTCTTCTAGAAACCTGCAAAATGCAATATAAGATTTAGGCTTTGATACGGGATAAGGGCGTTAGCATTGCAGAATTACAATGTGGGTTATCTAACACATACGACTTAGAAGAGGCGGAGTGGGACGCGCTGTGCTCGTTGTAGCGGGGTGGCCCTTGTGATGTTGTTGACTCAGCCTCCCGCCATTAGTGGGTCTTGGCTCACGCCAAGTTACATTGGCTGGTGGATCTGCGTTTAGAAGGACAAAGAGAGAGAGAGATTGCACCCTGCCTACATCCTTTGGACAGAGCTACCGTGGTGGTAATGCGGAGCACCTGCTCTTTACCCGGAGGCGGGCATGATCTGGTGAATGTGGAACCGGCCTAGCATGGCTTGGCAGCCCTGGTTTGTCTATCTACGCTTGTCTTGTTATGGCTTGCGCGTGTTGATAATGTTTATACTAGGTGATACGAAAATCATTGTATATATATGTGTACGCACATTTGTCCGAACCCTTGTTGCTTCACTAGGATAGAAACCAATGGTAGAACTCAGGATTGTACTGAAGCATAGCATACGCATCTAGCACACGTGGTAGCCTACTCAATACTGATAAATATTTCACCACATCGAGTAGCATGGAACCTTGCCCGAGTCTACTGGTGACATGTAACTCCTCCTCAGCAAGAACTTTATCCAACAGAGGGTTTTCTTGGCTTGGGTCGGCCAAGTCCTTGCCCCGAATGGCAGTCAACACTCGAAGGAAAGTTGGTGCCACATAGGTTGGGTCTCTTTGGGATTGCCATTTGGCCAATTTCTCCTCAGAGACTGTCATGATCTGAGCCCCTAGTTCGGCCATTGCAATGCGGTTTTCACACCAACGCTGCTCAAACCGACTCTGGCCTGCTAATAGTCGCTTTAGTTGCCCTATTTCTACGAGATTCGGTTGGCAGAGCACTTCATTGAACGTGATGGTTAAGCGCAGTACGTCAGCTTCCTCGCCCGAGATGAGTCGCAAGTGTTCGTGTAGGAGCCTGCTATAGTGCTCATCTAGATGTTCATGCTCTTCCCAAGATAAAGGGAAGGGCAAGTAATCTCCAAGCTGCTCCTTGGGGATTGTGCCCATGTCCGCAAGGATGTAAACTCGTGCGAACACCTTGAGCTTAGCATCCAACTCAGTTAAGCATTCTACGACGCTTTTGTGTTCAACGAGGGCTTCCTCGGTTGCTATCTCATGCAAGGTTCTAGGAGTTTGCCTAGGCTTTAGCATGGCTGGGGGTTCAATCCTATGTGGGCAAGATTGGTCAATGCTAGGATTGCTCATGCTCTTGGGGTTTCCATGTTTCTCTTGAGGCTTCGTCATTGCGTCATGGTTCTTTTTGGGTGTGACTAGTGTGAATTCGTCACCCCGTCGTGACAGTGTTGTATCCACTCTTGATTTGTCAATGTGAGTTCTATTGTCAATGGATAGAGTGTTGCAAGCAGCCATTGATGGTAATGACTGCTTTGATTTGTCGGAGCATACGCATGTGCCTAAGGTTTCACCGCTATTAGGAGAGGCATCAGTGGGCTCATTGGTGGATGAACTTGATGCTTTATTCATCAGCTCTCCAGCACTCTTCGTCCCAATGTTCTTGGGGTCCACAACCACCTGCAACTGTTGTTTTTGTTGTTGTTTTCTCCTCTCTTTCTTGGTCTGCGCAGGTGCATCTAACGACTCAGGACCCTGGGCTATATCGACCATTAGTGTGCTTGGTCGGGCCTCAGCATTTCCCTTCTCTAGTGGGTCCTCATGGGACCTAGTCGTGGCCTGCGGAGTAGCCTTGCCAGGTTGCATGGGTACAACTGTCTCCCTTTTGGGAGAGTCTAGCTCTTCCACCCGTTTCCCGGTGCTTAACTCCAGCCCCGGTTTTAGGCACTTTGGAAGTGCCAGAGTTGTTAAGGAGGTAGGTCGCGACACCTCTGTCACAGGTAAAATATTAGGGACACGTTCCACAAGGGGCATGGTCACGGCCAAAGGCTGTGACTGCTGTGGTCCCTGATTGGAAGTAGTGGTGGCTAGTACAGTGGACTGGCTATTATTGGTAGACTGTGGTGCCAAGTCCTTAGGCAGATCAGAGGTGGTAGTGTCTTTTGTTGCCCTTTGCGCATTCACTTGTGCAGGTTGAGTAGCGGCACGAGGCTGCTGCTACCGTGCTTCCCGCGTCCCTTTAGGTGAAGATGATGTAGGAGATTTGGGACTCCTATGTGGGCTTAGCACTGACTGGAGAATTTGCTCGTGATTGTTAGACGATTTTGTCATTAGCTTTGTTGAGCAATCAGCCTTATCATGAGCAATGTTGTGCCTGTGGTGCTCATTATCCTCTTGGGAAGTCGAAGGCTCCTTGGCCACCAGTGGACCTTGTGCGCGCTCGACAGTTACCTCTGATATATGCTTGCTAAGCACGCTAGGCTGAGGATCTACTTTTTGATAGGTCATGCTTGATTTTTTTATTTTAATAGTGAGGGGCTCAATCACTCCAATATTTTTGGTTCGAGACTTGGATTTGCGTTTAGATTTCCTCCTACGCCTCTTTGCCTTTGACATAATTGGGGCTTCTGACAGAGGTGGTTTAGCAGGGGATTTTGGTACCCAAATCCATTGATTGCCCGCATAATACCCTTGAGCACGAAGCAACACCTTGGATATCCATTGTGGCGTTGTGCTAGCTCTCCATCGATGCCTTCGTCTATAAGGCTTGGGCTTCCTTCTTGGTCTTCTACGATATTTGTATGAGATCCTATCCTTGGCCTTGTCTCCTAACCCTTTTGTTTCAAGTATGGCCTCACTCACTGGTTCTTTCTGTTCAACATGCGCATGTATTAACTCTTTCAACAACTCCTTGCTCTCATTACCAGGCTCGCTTGGCATGTCAGTATACTCCTTGTCGTTCCCTCGAGGTTCGCTGAGGTCACCCTTACTAAAGGTTGTGACTATCCTCACACCTGGTAGTGTCAGGTGTATCCTCTGTTCTACATAGTCAGCCTCACATTTGGTCGCCCTTTTGAAGGGTCTTCCGAGGAGGGTTTCCTTACCATATTCAGCACCATTTGGAGGAACATGAAACAAGATAGGCAAGCTTTCAGTTTCAATTGTTGCAAGGATATTCCACTTCCCTATGAGTGCTTGTGGAGGTCCCCCATAAGGACTAAGAGTTGCATTAGTCGGTGTCAGCTCTGGTTGGCCTAGTAGGGTCCATGCCTCATAGGTCAAGACATTAAAATTTGCCCCTTCATCAATCAGAGCATCGATAGTATGCTCTCTCTTTGCGGTGAGTTTGACCCTAAGATAAGCAAGTGGTACTATGTCTTCATCTTCCGAGTTTTACATGGCCGGCCGTAGCCTAGGCCCTTTTTCCCATTGTCCTTCTATCTTCCTAGCTTCCTTTCCACCGCCCGTCCACATTTACAAATTGCACGCGTGAGAGCCCGGTGCTCCTTGAATTAAACCATGATACGCTTGCGCTCTTCTACAAAAGTATTGATTTCCGTTTTTTTCTTGTGCGCCTCTGCCTTCCATTTCTCTCACCTTGGCTTTTGTCTTTGTCTTTTATTTTGGCTTTCCGGCTTTTCCACTGCCTGGCACTCTTTTACAAGATTTCAGGGTGTGTCTTTGTATTTTAAATTACACCTTCCCCCTTTTGCAGCTGCCTAGGACTTTTAAGGTTGCCCTTGCACTTTTTGGCATTTTCTCCTCTCCTTTCTTCAATCGAGCTACCTATTTTCCTCCTTTGCCCTGTATCTTTTTTATTTCATTTTTCTTTCTTCGTGTTGGGGTTAACAGGTGCGTTTATGTTTCCCTATACACACACGGGATGGGTCTCTGCCATCGGCACAGGACACATCACCCTGTTCTATTCACTACACTACTAGGCTCCCTGACCTTCCTCCTTGCACATATGCCACATGGGTGAAACTCACGGATGCACTATCAATTGTGCACACTGGCATACTCCCAATCACTTTCCCCTTGCTCAATTCTAAACCAGTCGTGAGTTATGGGATTTCATGTTTATTCATTGAGCGATGTGTGTCATGGGGTGAGCGACTGTTCTATCATCCTCTTGAGTGCCCGTGAGTTGAGAGTTCTATTCTTCGTCATCAACACTTGAATCAACAAACTTTATCGACAGCACTACCTCCCTAGGTACTGTTGCATGGTCCCTGCCATGCTGGACATGTTCTCTAGCGCGCCCTAGTTCCTCTGATCGCCCGACGACGACTTCAATATTTCTGCATCAACTACGACGGTTCCCTTCAACCATCTACGAAATGGGCCAAGTGTCATAACCCTACTTTTCTGTTTGCAAGTGTATGTTATGTCTTAAGTGTGGGGACACTAGCGTCTAGTCCATTGACAAGTCCGTGCCCATGATAATCAATCTACTCTAACCGGTAAGGTCTTAAGTGTGGGGACACGTCCCTACACGTCTCATGTACATAATCTGATGTGTATACCCCCTACATATGTCTTTGCCCAATCATGCGTGTCTACCCCGTACTAGTTTTGTTTTGATGGGGTCCCTTCCTCACCCACCCACCCTCATACCCCCTGTCGTCGAGGCTGTTTCCCTTATGGTTGCTTTTATTGCGCAAATTTTTCATTTTCTATGTGAACATCCCCTACATTCACCAAATTCCCAATCAAACCTTATAGCCTTGTTCGTCCTTTCGAATGACACACTTTTCCTTCTTACATCCCCCTGTTCCGGTTTACCTTTTTGCGTTATTAATTTTTGACACTTTTCCCACCCAATGGGATGTATTTACATGCGAACGCGTCCTTATCACTTCGAAATAGTGATCTAACATACCAGCCCTCTCCTACGCCTTCCCTGGATATTTTTTATTTTTCCCGCCTGTTGTTCTGACGTACGGTTTGTCCATAATTCATTTTTGTGTGGTTTTGTGCCTTTTTCGCGTATGTTTTTGACATTTTTTCATGTGAACCTACCCTATTCTCCTCAGAATTCAATTCTCACTGGCTTCCCTAGTCCGACCATCTTTTTTGCCCAATTCTCCTTTTTCCTCCACCCTGTTTTGACCTCTCGATTTTTTGTTATTAATTTTTATTGGTGTTATCGAGCTCCAATTTTTTGTTTTTTCCATGTGAACGCCTCATAACCCCATCCAAATTGCAATTTGATGTGATAGCCCTGAAGAGACTCTATATGTCGTGATATTTTTTCTTTTTTCTGCCCTCCCTTTCGGTGCACGGATCATTCGCTATTAATTTCTGAATTCCGTTTCGGATACGATTTTTGGGTTTTTTCCATACGAACAGGGTTTCTTTTGCTCAACACTAAGTTCTGATGTGATAGGCTTGTCGGGCATAATTTTTGGCACATTTTTCATTCTTCCCTCACTATGTTCCAGCTTATGGATTTTTCAATATTCATTCATGTTTGCGTTTTTGGGGTCGATTTTTGACTTTTTCGCATGCGAACCCCTCCTTATTCCCTTGGACATGTGTTTTATTGTGCTAGCCCTGTGAATCCCCTTCTCGTAGATATTTTTCCTTTTTACTGCCCTTCGTTCCGATGCCCAGATCTTTTTATATTTATTTCTGTATTTCGTTTCGGGATTGCTTTTTGGGTTTTTTCCATGTGAATGGGTCTTATCTTCATCGGAACTGTGTTCTGACATGATGGGCCTGTCCGGTATTCCTTTTCTCACAATTTTCATTTTTCCTATGTTTCATTTCGGCGAATGGATTCTTTGATATTAATTGTCGTATGGGTTTTCGTGACTATTTTTTGCATTTTTCCCATGCGAACGCCTTGATTTGATCCCCGGACACCCCGTTGTACTTTTTCGTCATCTCCCCCCACCTCCTGACCCAATTTTCCTTTTTACCGCATTGCGTTCCGATGAACGGTTTGTGCGTTATTAATTTTTCTTTGTTTTCCTATGTGCTTTGCCTCACGCGTGAACGCATGCGTTTTTGAATTTATGAGCCCCGAGATGCCCCATTGTCTTCAGGCCCTTTCGTCCCAACGTGCCGGTCGTGTTCCATCTAGTCACTGCAATTTTTTTTACCCCCACCCCATGCATACGCATGGGACGAGGGCGCTCTCCCCTTTTTCGGCTTTTTTTTTCTTATTTTAATTTAATTTTCCCTTTTTTGCATTAATTATCCCCCCCACTCATTGTTTTAATTTACCAACTAACCACAAAATTAATAAAACAAACAAAACCACCATTTTCATTTTTTTACCAAAAAAAAACACAAAACAACAATAATTACCCCCAAAAAAAACCACCAAAACAAAAAAAAAAAAAACAAACAAACAAACAACCCACAACAAACAAAACAAAACAAAAACCAAAACACAAAACACACAGAAGGCCAAAACAAAAGTTTTTTTTTTAACAAAACAAAAAACAAATACCATTTCTAAAAAAATGAAACACAAAAAAACACAACCCAAAAACCAGAAACCAACAACAACAACCACCCCCACCCATTTAATTTTTACAAAAAACAATAAAAAACCACAAAAAAAAAGAAAACGGTTCTTCTTCTTCTTCGTCTTCTTTCTTTGCGAGACCGCCGTCCATCGACCTCCCTCCTCGTCGCGGCCTCCACCTCCCACCCCTTCGCGCCTGCGACCTCCCTCCCCTTTGCAGCCTCCATCTCCCTCCCCTTCGTGCCTGCAACCTCCCTCCTCTATTCGCGCCTCCTCTTCCCTCCTCACATGTCTGCGAGCTCCCTCCTCTCGTTGCGGCCTCCTCCTCCTCCTCGTCTCCGTCTCCTCCGCCCAACTGTCTCCTCCTCTTCATCTTCCCCTCCTCCACCCCACCATCTCCGCCTCCTCCACCCCACCGTCTCCTCCTCTTCATCTTCCCCTCCTCCCCCCATCGCACCTCCTCCACCATCCTCCTCCTCCCTCGCCACCTCCCCCGCGGATGCTACATTTACCCCCACCCGCCAAATTCACCCCCCCCCCCCACATTTGGCCCCTCCCCCATCTTTGGCCCCCTTCTTAAGCCCCTGTTCTTACCTCCCCTTCTTAAGCCCATGTTCTTACCCCCGCCCCCCCCCCCCCCCCTTCTAAGCCCCCTTCCTATGCCCCTCCTAAGCCCCCCCAATTCCTCTTCTCCCCTAGCGGCCTCATAGCCCCCACTCCCACCCCGCTTCGTTTACGGGACCTACACGCGAGATAGTCACGTGTGGCCCCCAAGGCATGACCGAGTGTTCGTGTGTTGCTTTGCGGGTGTTCACGCACGCGGACGCGCATTTTGTCTTCTTCCTGCGGTGGTCTATGTCATCCCTGAGTACACACAGCTATTCACACGCAGCCCCGTGTACTTATTTTTTATTTCAAAACCCGAGAAAACACCTAAAATCCTAAAATTTCCTTTTAAAAATCATAAACTTTTAATTAAAAATAGAAAAATAGCTGGAAAAATCCTTTACCAAATTGGGAAATTTTTTGGTTTATTTTCTTGGTTGAAATGCAAAAAATCAATTGTAGATAAATTACAAATATTAAAATCCTTCAAAATCCATTGAAAATTGAACAAAATTTATTTAAAATCAATAAAAATAAAAAATAATTTCAAAAAATTCAAAAAATTCCACCAACTCATTGGAATATTTCTAGAATGGTTCATACACTGAAAATGCTTTGCCAAATGGTCCAAATATTATTTTAAGGTAAAAATGCTAAATTCAATACCTAAATTCATGAAAAATCATTTTTAATTTTGAAAATAAGCTGAAAAAAATACCGGATGAATTCAAAAACATTGTTGAAACTTGATGGTCTAGTTTTCACTCATGGTGGACTGCTGAAAGCTCACCATAAAAATTTATAACATATTCAAGTATCCCATTTATCCCATTTTAATCTTTTTTTTAACAAACAAACAAACATCGGATATCACCTTGAAAATAAATTTAAAAATAAATAAAAATAAAAATAAAAAATAACCTAACAACACAATCAACAAAAACAAACACAAAACAAATCGTGCATATCAAACAAATATATCTCCACTAACCTTGCCTTGACGTGTCACATTATTTTCAGTTCGTGGTTTTTTTTTTCTTTTTGGACTGCTTACTTACATCTTGGGATTGAGATGTGCGCATTTCATTTCATTGCATACACACATATCCACTTTCAAGTGCTTTTCTTTTTCTCTTCCTATTTTTTATTTTTTGCTACCCCAAAATTCACGAGTATTTCTTAAAATGAATCCTAAACACCACCATGGCACATGCGCTCACGCCAAACACACCATTTTCTAATAAATTAAAATCAACCCGTCGTTCACTTTGCACGTGTGCTACGTGCGCTTCAGAGACACCTTAATTTTAAATAAAAATGAACCAGTCGTCACAAAAATGTACACGCTGAAAAAGAAGTGCTTCAAACACATCAAATTTTTAATCAATGAATATGCATTTAGTGACCTGAGTTTGGGTATCGAAGTCCGAGATTCGTTAAAAGCACCGTCTCACATTAATAAATTGTAACTAACAATTTAAAAATGAACCGTCGTTTTCTTATTAAGGTTTACAACCTAATAAACTTTCAACCATTATTAATAATTTATTAAAAGGAACCCTTCACTAAAATCATTTCCCTCACTGTGCTTTTTTTCATTTTTAATAAATGCGCTTCATGGGATGGGCATGTGCAGTCTTTCAAGTTGTCATTGCTTACCGAAGTTCCGGTTATGTCCTGAGAGGGTTATTGAGGTATTATAGTTTGATTGTATGATACGATTACAGGTGCAATCTATAGTTTTCTTTTCTACCTGATACGGGGTCTCGGGTGCATGTTTGTTGCATAGCATGAAGCTTTCGGTCGCATATGTGTAGGGGTCATGCCGAATTCTTTTTAGGATGTGGATTGTTTGGAGTGGTCAGTCGATTAGTCACATCTGTGTGTGCTTATTTTGGTCGATTTCTTTTTTATAGATATTATATTGTTTTGCAAGCATTCACTGTGATTGTCTATGTGTGTGGTATGTTGAGATATCGAGCTCCACTCGTGATACGCCAGGGTGACCGTTGTGCATTTATGTCACCGACGTGTCAGTTGCAGATGCGGTTGGTACACCGCCCATGAATAATAGCTACATGATAGCTATCCTTATCTACTCTAGTTCGTGGCTCAGTTAGTATGCCACCTTAGTTAGTTGAGTTTGGTTTGAGACCCATATAGAGGGTTCTTCTATTTCTTTGTACTAGAGTTCTTTTGGCTTACACAACTAAGAAGAGGAAAACTGTTTTCAGCCTCCACCCTTGTGTGTCTTCCCCCATTGTGCAAGCAAGAAAGCTTCAAGCGAGACTCCTTCCTTCTCTCCCACAATCTTGACATGGTATCAGATTCTTGTTCGTGGTAAGGAGCTCAATAAAGCAAGCCAAGCTCGCGGTGTTCTGGTAAGAGGAGCAGTGTTGCTTTCATTTTTTGTTTTGGGAGCAGATCTCTGCAGGTAGCACAGCCGGAAATTGCAGGAGTGCATTGTCTCAGGTTGAGACGCCCTTCGCGCTGAAGCAAGAGGGCAGTATATGCTGCGGGTGAGAGCTTTAGCTATCGGCGACCCTGTTTTTTTTATTTGAGGCCATTTCGGGCCCTGTTTTGGAGGCGGAAGTTTTCTGCACGCACTCAGGAAAAAGCTCTGTTTTATGCATACTGTGCGACCACTGTTCTACAGGTCGGTGAAAAGTTACCACAAAAATTGCATCGTATGCTTGTGCGCAGAGACATTGGGAGTTACAGAATCATCCTTGGTTTCTGTTTATGCAAAATCGTCACTAGGAAGTGACTGTGTGGTCAAATACCACTTTCGCCAGTTTTGCAGATTTGCCCTTGTGAGGCTGAAGCTGTGTTCTTTGCAGTGACAGAACTTTTTGCAGTATTCTGTAATGGCGTCTGATTCTCTCTCACAGATTGTCACTGAAAAGCTTGACAAGAACAACTTCCAAGCATGGAAGTTTAGAATGACGAATTTCCTTATGGGAAAAGGATATTGGGAATTTGTTGCAGGAAATGAAGAAGAACCAGTTCTTCCTGATGTTCCCAATCAACAGCAAATGCAGGCATTCAAAGCATGGCATGAGAGAGCCAGGAAAGTTATGTACTGGCTGTCTATCAGTATTTCAGACTCTATGATTGTGCATATTCAGGATGCAAGTACGCCAAAGGAGGCATGGGATACTTTGTCAAAAATGTATAGCACAAATACGCAAGCCAGGAAAATGCAGCTCAAGCAAGAGTTGCATAATGTGCAAAGAGAAAGTATGAGCATCAATGACTACCACATGAAGGTGAAGAAGATTGCAGATGCACTTACTTCCATTGGGTCGCCAGTGGAAGATGATGATTTAGTTTCTGTGACCTTGAATGGTCTAGGAAAGGATTATGCGCAGTTTCGGACATCCATTTCAGTTCGTGAAAGATTTTCTGATTTTGAGGAGTTGATTGCTCTTCTAATTTCTGAGGAGCAGAGAAATGGTGGTGCATCTTCTTCAGGAGGAACTTCAAAAGAAGCTGTCTTCTACTCAAATGCTGGAAGAGGTAGAGGCAGAGGTAGAGGAGGCCGATTTGGAGGCCGTGGTAGAAATCAGAATATGCAGCAAACTCAAGAAAACCAGTCCTATGGAGGAGGACGTGGTAACTCTAGAGGCAAGGGGAGCCAAAGAGGTCGTGGTGGATGGCAGAGAGGCCAAAATGCAAACAATAATGTTGAATGCTACTACTGTGGTAAAATGGGTCATATGGCTAAAGACTGCTATAAAAAGCAGAATGACATCATGAATGGAAAACTGCAACAAGGGAATTATGCATCTTCTAGTAGACAGGGTGATGACAGAAATGAGCATTTGTTCATGGTGCAGCACATGAACAATTCTGTGACAAGTGCAGAAGAAAGCAACGATGTATGGTATGTTGACTCAGGTGCATCAAACCACATGACAGGTCATGCAGAATGGATGGAGGATGCAAGGAAAATGGAAAAACCAGGATTTGTGGAGACTGGTGATGATACTGCACATCCTATTGTGCAGATTGGAAAAATTCCCTTGTCTATGCATGATGGAAAAAAGAAATACCTGTCCGATGTATTTCATGTCCCGAATATCACCAAGAATCTGGTTTCTGTTGGTCAAATGGTTGAGCAGGGCTTGCAGGTCAGATTTAATCCTCATGGATGCTTTGTTGAGGATATGAAAAATAAAGGTCGCTTGATAGCAAAAGGAAATAAGAATGGCAGAATGTTTACATTGGATGCAGACATGTCTGAATTGAGTGCAGCAATGTTTGCACATGGGACCGATGTAGTTGCAGATATTGATATCTGGCATAAACGCATTGGTCATGTTAATGTACAGCGACTTAAATCAATGCAGGCCCAAAATATTGTTGCAGGTTTGCCAAAATTCAAGGTTGCAGAAATGCATAAGGTATGTGAAGCCTGTCAGTTTGGAAAACAGGCAAGGAAACCATTTCCTAGACATGTTCAAGAGAGTAAGAAGCCATTGGAATTAATCCACTCTGATGTGTGGACAACTAAAGCTGCATCTCTTGGAGGCTGTCATTATTTTGTCAGTTTTATTGATGACTATAGCAGAAAAGTTTGGGTGTATTTTATGAAAAAGAAAAGTGAAGTTTTTGGGCATTTCAAAACTCTTAAAGCGATGGTTGAAAAAGAAACAGGCATGCAGATAAAATGCCTAAGGTCAGATGGAGGGGGAGAGTACCTCTCAAATGAGTTTGCAAGGTTCTTGCAGGAGCATGGCATAAAGCAGCAATATTCATGCAGTCATACCCCACAGCAAAATGGAATTGCAGAAAGGAAAAACAGGCATATTGGAGAGGTATCTCGTGCCATGCTCAATGAAAAAGACTTGCCAGATTTTTATTGGGCTGAAGGAGTTGCTACAGCAGTCTACATAATGAACAGGACTCCCACTGCAGCAATACATGGAATGACTCCAGAGGAGAGGTATACTGGTAGGAAACCAGATATTTCTCATTTGAAAATTTTTGGTTGCATTGCCTATGTACATGTGCCAGATGAGTTGAGATCCAAGTTGGATCCAAAAGCTGAGAAGTGCATCTTTATTGGTTACTCTCTGCAGCAAAAAGGATATAGATTCTATAACCCTTCTACTCTTAAGTTTACAGTGAGCAGAGATGTTGTTTTTTATGAGATGAGTAGCTGGTATAAACCAGTAAATGTGATTGATGATGTAGATGCACAAAATGGTAATGTTGCACAAAATTCACAGCAGCAGTCACAAAATATTAGTGGACCTGGAGCGTCCTCTAGCAGTGGTTCACAGTCTTCGCCATGGACAGGCAGATTGAGATCAGGAGAATCTTCTCAAAGCAATGCAGATAGTGGTACGCAGGTATCACGAAAAGGAAAAGAGAAGGTTGACCAGCCCATGTTTGATGTGAATGCAGGTCACTCTTATGTGGATGGTGAATCCAGTGGCTCAGAACAGACCATTGATGATGAGTTGGGTATTCCTTCTATTGTTACACCTGGAGTAAGGAAGACCAGGGATGTTTTGAGAGCACCTAGGAGTGAACCTACTTTGGGCAGGTCTACGAGAGCTAGGTATCCTGTGGATAGGCTGAAATATGATGGATTTACAGCCATTCACTATGCATATATGGTTAAAGTGATACAGGAACCAGAACCCACTTCTTTTGAGGAAGCCATGGGAAAAGAAAAATGGGAGAAATCCATGGATGAAGAAATGGATGCCTTGGAAGCAAATGCTACATGGGAATTGGTACCTTTGCCTAAAGGTAAAAATGCAATTGGCTGTAAGTGGGTTTATAAGGTGAAGCACAATGCAGATGGTTCTGTGAACAGATACAAGGCAAGATTAGTAGTCAAGGGGTATGCACAAACATATGGTATTGACTATGAAGAAACATTCAGTCCGGTTGCAAGGATGGCAACCGTAAGAGCGGTCATTGCTTGAAGATATCCTTCATGTGAAAATGCTATTGAAGCAGAAGTTTGAGATGAAGGATTTGGGAGAGCTGCGTTATTTCTTGGGCATTGAGGTGATTAGATCACCAAGTGGGATACAGCTCTTGCAGAGGCAGTATAGATTGGACATGCTGTCCAAATATGGGATGACAGGCTGTAAGCCTATTTCAGTTCCTTTGGAGCAGAATGTGAAGCTGAGCGCAGATGCAGGTGAGCTTCTGGAAGACCCTACTATGTACAGACGCATAGTAGGAAGCTTGATTTATATGACTATTACCAGGCCAGATTTGAGCTATGCTATTGGATTGGTAAGTCAGTTTATGCAGGCTCCAAGGAAATCGCATTTGGATGCGGCTAGACGCATACTCAGGTATGTGAAGTCCACATTGCAGTATGGACTATTTTATGAGACTGGGGTTCAAATACAACTGCATGGATACACTGATGCTGATTGGGCTGGTAGTATTTCTGATAGACGATCTACCAGTGGATATGTGTTCTCTTTTGGGAGTGATGCAGTCACTTGGAGCAGCAAGAAACAGCCTACAGTTGCCTTGTCGAGCACAGAGGCTGAGTACAGGGGTGCAGCAATGGCTGCATGTGAGGTAGCTTGGTTGCATAAGCTACTTTATGATATGCATCAGTCTACAGATGGGCCAGTTGTCATTTATTGTGACAACATGAGTAGTATACACTTGGCAAATAACCCAGTCTATCATGCTAGAACAAAGCACATTGAGGTGCATTATCACTATGTGCGAGAGAGGGTTTTACTAGGTCTTATTGATCTAGTTTATGTCAGCACAGAGGATCAGGTAGCTGACATATTCACGAAGGCATTGGGCGCAGAGAAGCTGCGCAAGTTCAGAGACCTGCTTGGTGTGCAGGAATTGGGATTGAGCTCGAGGGGGAGTGTTGAGATATCGAGCTCCACTCGTGATACGCCAGGGTGACCGTTGTGCATTTATGTCACCGACGTGTCAGTTGCAGATGCGGTTGGTACACCGCCCATGAATAATAGCTACATGATAGCTATCCTTATCTACTCTAGTTCGTGGCTCAGTTAGTATGCCACCTTAGTTAGTTGAGTTTGGTTTGAGACCCATATAGAGGGTTCTTCTATTTCCTTGTACTAGAGTTCTTTTGGCTTACACAACTAAGAAGAGGAAAACTGTTTTCAGCCTCCACCCTTGTGTGTCTTCCCCCATTGTGCAAGCAAGAAAGCTTCAAGCGAGACTCCTTCCTTCTCTCCCACAATCTTAACATGGTATGTGTATATTCCATCTGAATGGCGCCTTAAGCTCCTCCTCCTATTCAGTATGTCCCATTAATCAATAGGGATTATTCTTCCCTACTAAATTTTGAGCCTATTGCAAAAGCTGGCCTTGCATCTTTTGTGGCTGCTCCACTCTCTCTGATTCCAAATGATCCAGCCCTTTGTGATGAGTTTTTTGCGTCATACAATAAGAAATCGAGCTTGGTTCGTGTAGTACTTCTATGGTCCTGACACCTAGGGGGTTAGGGAAGGCTTTGTCTCTTCCCTACAAATGAGAACCCTTTGTCATAGCCAGACAGTTATTCTCAAATGAAGAGATCCTCAAGCTGTTACAAAAGTAGACTAAAGAGGTCCTCGATGTCAAGAAGGTGATCAACACTTCAGGAGTGTCTTTCTCAATGATCACTGATCCTCTCTAGAAGCTAGTCTGCCAATTTCTCCAGGACAAGTTCATGCCTGCCAAGACACCATCTCACTATTTGTCTGAAGAGCTCTTCACAACCTCCAAGATGGTTTTAAAAGGGGTTGCCATTGACTGGAATACTTACCTTGTTATGAAGATGGACCAGCATTTTGTCAAGATGACTAGAGGGATTGTTACCAATGTAACCTATGGTTCATATTTATATGCTTTCCTGACATATTCAAGCCTTAAGAATGATGTTTTACCTCCTCCTCCATCTGATCCAGTCCCTCCCCCTCCACCTTTAGAAGATTCAGAACCCATTGGCATAGAGGATACTGACTCCCCTCCTTCGTTGGTCATTTAGTGGAAGCCCTTGAAGTGTGTAGCAGATACAATTCCACCAGTCATTCCTTCAGTGTCAGTTCCTGCTACCTCTGGGAGTGACCTCCTTGCTTGCCTCACATGCAACAACTTATTCAGGGCACATCGAGAGGGTTCTTTGGATATATCAGTTCCTTCGTTGAACAGTTTAGTGGCAGGGGATGCCATTCCTTTCCTTTGTAACGACATCCAGAGTTCTATTGAACTCTCAGTGACAGCTTGTGTTCAACAGTTATATGCTTCTTTCTATGAAGGATTGATGCAATCCAAAGACCAGATGCATAAGGCAACCACAGAGCTAGCCTCTGCTAAAGACACTCTTTCCAATCTGTTTAAGCAGATGGAGCAGCAAACACAAATGATTGAGACCCAGAGAGAAAAAATATCTTCTTTGAAAACTCAGTTAGGAGAAGCTCAGTCAGAGATCACTAGAGTTTTGGAAGAGAAAGAGAAAATATCTAAAGATTTAAGACTCTTTTGGATATGAAATTGTCAACTTTGCAGACTGCTCACAATACAATGGAATCCCAAGCTTTCCAGATTAAATAGTTGAAGGACCAACTTGCACAGTCACGGTCCATCCCTCTAAGTCCCAGTGTCCCCATGATTCCTTCTCGCATTTCTCCATAGACAAGCCACATTATGTCCGTTGCTTCAAGCTAAAGTAGAAAGATTGCATTCCAGGATGGATTTATTATTGTCTACATTTGAGCAATTTCAGGAGTATGTTCCTCCCGACCATTCCTTTTTTGTCCACTATCAACTACAGAAGTTGGCCTTCTATATTAAGGTCTCAATCAACAATGGATCTACCTCTTCCAAAGGATGGTTGGAGTGGAGCCTGGTCTTCTGATTTGCTGACAGAAGTTATAAATATTGTCTTTGAAGATTCTGTGACAACGGATACCATGTTGTTGTCTTATATGTATCTACAAGGTGATCTATTAATTCCAAATGATGTAGATCTGGCTTGGTATGTAGGGGATGTGGTCTTACAAGCTGCCTTATATGTCAACCATTTGGAGTTGAGGATAGATGAAATGTTCAAGTGCTATTCTTATAAAGTGGCTACTTGCCCTGACACTTTATGATGGCATTCAATGATTGATTCTGTAGTCTTGAACCAACGACAGAATACAGCCTCTACTCATGTGCAGAACACTAACCAACTGAGGGTGGATCTTTTAGCCTATCTTTCCAAGAACCATCCCTTTGATTCATCCTTCTTTGATGCCTACCATTGACGATCTGTTTTAGGTTCCTCTGTTCCTAGCTTATAGTATTATCAACAAATGGCCCATCGCTATGATGCTTATTTTTCCCTTTATCAATCCAACTCAACAGCCATCTTACCTCTCATTTTCCAACCTCAGGGTTTTCCTCAAAATTCCAATCTTTACCTACTGTTCTTTCATTGAAGATCGAGTCTTTTCCTCTTCTCTGCCTTGTCCTTCCCCATCTATCCATATACCTTCTACTTTTCATGCTTATCAATTAACACCTTTCCTAACTAATTCGCCTAAATTTTTAGCTAATCCTTCTTTAGCTTATTCCTAATTTTATGATTTTTCCTACCCATCTCTTCATCCTCTTTTACTCATTCCTCTTCCATCTCCTACCATTTCTATTTCTCAATCCCCTCAGTTGGTTAGTGGGTATGAAGGATTTGATCAGCAGATTCCAAGAAGAAGAGGGTGGAGCTCAACTGATTCTCTCACGCGACCACAGATTAATTGGCCATTAATTTTAGGGGACTCGAAAACTGCTAGTCAAGCGTACCAAAATTATCTCCATTTTTCCCAACAATATTCACAATCTCTAGATCCTTCAATGAGATTGACAGCCCATTTTGCTTGGTACCTAGCATATATGCACAGGCATTCCCATAACAATCAAAAGGCCATTCCCAAGCTTTGTATGAATGTCAATGTGAACATTGATTCCCAACAATTGGATGTCCTATATTTTCATGCCCTTTGTTTACCTAGTAGATTGCCTTGTTTTGCTAGGACGAATGTGCTACCTTCAATTCTTTCACAATCCTCCAAAATCTTTTGTAGATGAATCCTTATCCATGGATTGCTTTTGTAATCATCAAGCTTTCAAGAGGGATCATCTTCACTGATACCCCTAAATGTATATTCTATGCTTCTTAATGATATATTTTTTTAGAGGTGCAATTCAGATGGTTGTTTTGTGTTTGTGTATTAATTTTTATGTGATGAGTTTGTGCTAGTTGAATAATTTGTTCGAGAGCTCTCTTTTGGACTATTGACATTGATGGTGATGGTGGATGGCAAGCCTATGATGCAAAGATGAGGAACCTCTTATATCCTTTACAAATTTGTTATAACTTTCTATTATTTATAAGATGTGTTAATGCATAATGATGTTTTCCTTTAGTAGTATTCTTTCTTAGATACAGGTGATAAGTTGGGGTCGTGTTTGGGTGATTATTGAAGATACTAAAGAGGATCAAATTGAGCTTTTTAGTAAACTTACATTCTTCTTTTCCTTAGGTCACGAGGATGCTTCCTTTCTAAGTGTGGGGATATGTTGAGAGAGGAAAAAGACTGAATTTTTGATTGATTTTTGTTGTTTTTGAGGTCTGAATGGTTGATTTTTGATGGATTTTAAGTGATGATTGGTTGTTTTTTAAAGTATTTGAGAGTGTTTTGGATGATATTGATTATGTTTTGGAAGCTCATGATGATTCTTAGTGGAAATATGAAGCTCTGTGATGTTCTGGTAGGTTCTATTGAGGTTCTTATACCTTCTATTTAGCTTCTGTTTTGTTCTGATTGTTTTTTGTATGAAGCATGGATTGATGATTGATGAAGGTTGAGGTCTTTTGAGAGCTTATTGAATAGTTTTTGATAGTTTGAAATGGTTTTAGTATGAGTTATGAGGATCTGATGTTCTCTGATGACCTTCTGTGACCCTCTATAGAGCCTCTGTCTCTGCTCTGTTCCTGTTCTGTTCTGTTCTGTAGATCTTCTGTAAGTGTTCTGTAGAATGTATGTGTGACATTGAAAAAATTTCTAAAATTTGTAAATGATTAATCTAAGTTCAAAAGAGCTAAAACAAATGGAAGAAGCAACTATTGAAGACTGAAGAGAAGACTGAAGTGACAGTGATAGTAGTGAGCTATGAAGAGACATTGTAGTGGCTCTGGTGCCCTTTCATACCTCTCATACCTCTTGGGAGGTGCATCCACGACCTAATAAGGATTATTAAGTGCCATTATTGAGCATTGTAGTGAGGAGATAATGTACTATTGATAAAGAGAGAGAGAGAGAGAGAGAGAGTTAGAGATAGTCAATTCTATAAAAACAAGGTGTCTGTCTATGAGAGATTGAGAGAGAAAACTATGAAGACAATGAAGATGAATACTATGTGATTATTTCCATTCAAAAGTGATGTATTCTTTTATGTTCCTTTTTCTATTGATGGATTTTATGAAGATGTTGAAAATTATGGTTGATTCTATCAAATCCGTGGGAGATATCTACTATGATATTGCGTGAAGATTTGATGTTTTCCTTGTTTTGGTGATCAAAAGAATGAAATAAAAGCTTGTTGATGTTACAAGATAGATTTTCTTGCAGTAGAAACCATTTTTCCTTGGTGTTCCTCTTGGGGATCTAGCTTTAAAGAGATCTTCTACTTTAGATATTTGAACAAATGTACATCTGATAGGTCATCTATGATGCCCTTTTCTACTAGCTCTCCATGTTGGGTCTTTGTGATAAATGATCAGCCATGTAATGTTGCTTTCCTTTTCATACTATGACCAAGAAGGTGAAATCAAGATGAAGTAGCGAGCAACCATCGGGCTATGCAATTGGTAGCATATGGCTTATTAACGAGATATAGCAAAGTCTAGTGGTCCACAAAGAAAGTAAAAGGTGTCACTAATAAATAATATCAAAACATCTTCACATCAAACACCATCACCAATCCTTCTCTCCCTATGGTGGAATAGTTCATCTCAATATTCATGAGCTGGTGGCTAGCAAGACTCACTGAGTAGTCTAGTTTATGTTCTCTAGGTTGGCACAACATTGCTCCCACAACAAACTTCAAGGTGTCAATATGCACATGAAAGGTTATGTTCCACCCTAGGGGTCATAAAATTGGTGTTGTGGTTAGAGAATTTTTCAATGTTTCCTATGTGCATTGGCATTCTTGGGTCCATTCAAAAACAATCATTACTTGTATAGAGGTTGAGCAATCAATCCGTAGCTTACAACAAACCATGAGTAATATCGTGTGTGGGCAAGGAAGCATTGGACTCCCTTGTAGTTCATTGGTGGTGGAAATTTGATAATGAATCTTTTGAGAAGTATGTTGCAATGTTGTTCTTCAATACTATGTGCCCTAGAATGCATCCATGGTTTACCCAAAATTGGCACTTCAAAGGGTTTAAGAAAAGACCCTATTACCTACATTGTTTGAAAACTACTCGAAGTTTCTTAAGACAATATTCCCACGTGGTATGCATGCAAAGGCCATCTACAAATACTTCCAACCATTTGTGGGGCATGTCTTTAAAAATCGTGCACATTAGTCTCATTAAAAAGTGACAAGCACATCGATTAGGCTGAAAGGCATTATAATATATGCAAATATGACCCATTCAATGGCAAAAACTATTTTATCCTATCATTGAGATGAGCTTACACTTGATTGTGTCATGAAAATCCACCAAGGAAGCTATATTCCTCCTTTCCTAAAACTCTCTCCAACATGTACTCAATATAAGGCAATAGATAGTTGTCCAGTTTTGTTGCCATATTGACATTTTTGTAAGTTGTACACACTCTAACTTTTTTATTTTTCTTCAACATAATAACAATGGGGAAAACCAGTCTATGTGTTTGATTTCATAGATAAATCTAGCATTTAGAAGCTTGTTTATTTCCTCTTTGACTACATTGGCATGTTTTCAATTCATTGTGTAAGGATGCTGCTTAACTAGCACCATTAACTAGCACCATATCAGGCACCATGGGAATATTATGGGTAACAATGTTGGGGTCTATTCCCTTAAGTTCTTGGAGTGACCAAGCAAACACATCCTAGAACTCTTGTAAGAGATGCACAAGATTAGTCTCCTCATCCTCAGTAAGGTCATTCGCAATGAAAACAGGTCTAAGTTTGTCCCCTCAGTAGCTAAATCAATCCCTGACTTTGGCTAGGCCCTTGATAGGCTTGTTGGTTTATCCTTGAGGAGTCCACCTTATAGAACATGTAAGATACCACGTGAATTCAAAAGAAAGGGTATCATATTTAGTAAAATTTATGGGATTATATTTATAAAAATAATTTTTTAATTACAATTTTAAAAAAATCAATAAGTTTAGTGAAGTAAAAGGAGTCGTTTTAAGGCCTTATAGCATGTAAAGAAAGGGTATTTCTTAATATCCTTTGAACCCATGTTATATAGATGATTTCTTATAGGTGGATCCCTGGGGGGTTTATCTTTCTCATTTAGCCCCAAGTACCACCACTATCAAATCATGTTTTTTGAATTTGGTAAAACTTTTTGGGAGGTCTTGAGGTTTCTTTTGTTTTCAATACTTTTTGTAGTCTTTCTCCACTCCTTCAACCTTTTACACCGCAAGTGGGCTAAAAGATCCCCCTTAGTGCATTGGGTCTTAGATAGCAATGGGATTTTTGGATCACTATCTGAGCTAACTTCTAGCCTAGAGTTAAAATTACATCCTTCACTAGACGAGGGTGTTTCACGTAGCAATCGTAGCTGAAAAGTGGTCTTGATTTCATATATGATTACTGGACTGGCTTGACTCTATCTTGCTTGTTAATAACCTGGTACTTCCAAGTACTCTAGTCAAGTTCTATCACAATATGTTGACAAGTAGCACATGCATTTCTTTAGGTTTTGAGTCGATAATGTTATGTTCAATCACATACTCATCAGTGGCATACTCTAGTCAAGTTCTATCACAATCCATTGACAAGGAAAACATGCATTTCTTTAGGATTTGAGTTGATAATGTTATGTTCAATCGCATACTCATCAGTGGTATAGTTGATCATATTGAGTCCCATAGTTGAGGCTTTGTTCCTTGATTCATAATCATTGTAGGGTCTCCTACATTAGAAGACTCGTCATTCATCATCACCTCTTTTGCCAACTGTGTTCTTCTCAAGAAGGGCCTAGTTGTAGAGGAGGTTTAGGTCATACACCTTAGTACACTTCCATTGTCAATCTTATAAAAGTTCTTTGACTAGTCTTAGGTTAGAATTAGGATTTTCCTACTATCAATTTTTCAAAAAATATAAGATCTTAATTAGCTCCAACTTGTTTACAAGTACTTGATAAGACATGATGGGAGCTATTTCAGCACTTCCTACCATCATGCATATCGAGAATGACATCATGTGTTGGTTTATGGCATTTGTTGTTTTTTCTTACTCCTTGATTGTGACAGTTTCTGCTTATAATCATCCTCCTTATCTGAGAAAGGCAAGCCAATAGTAGCAAGGATATGGATCCAATCTCACTCATCATCAGGAGAGGGGATGTATTTCATGAGCAGACCATACTTTGTTATGGATTCGATATTTCTCTTTGACAAGGCAAAGATGGTGTCTAGGGCAACATGTGAGGTCTTTTAAGTATCCATGTCAAACCTAATAAATTCTATGCAATTTTTGAAGAACATCAAATTGTTACCCCAATTCTCAATTTCTTGTGCACGTATTATCCAGGGCGGCTGACCAAGCAGGATGTTGTAGTCGCAACTTCCTTCACGATAATGAAGTTTGCTAAAAATTTAACACATGTAATTTTAATAGCCTAGTCCTTGAACATGCCAAATGTTCTTACCTTTGTTCTATTGGCCAATGTGATGTTTAATCAAGCAATTTCTACAAGAGGGCTTGGGTTTTGTGCATCATTTTTCACCTAGGCACAACCCAAAAGCTTGTGCACATTGGGTAGTGTCTTGGAGGTTGTTGGCCTCATAAACTTGCTCTAATTACTCATGAAACTGAGAGGGTGATCTTTTGCATTCTATTTCTCAAGTTTTTTTATTACTATTGGAATTTTAGTTTGGTTTCTGGTGTTGGGTGTAATTCCCAATCCAGTTAGGATTGAGGTAGCTAGTGTGGCACTACTTCACTCATTGGCTGAATTGTCAAGCAATCACTTGGTTTAGGAGTTTGATTGGGTTAGATCAAGCACTCTTTCTATTCTAGCATTGACTTCTAGTCTAGTGCATCCAAGGGTGAATACCAAGATGCATTGAATCTGGCTAAGCTCAGCCTCTTTCCTTTGCCTATCGACCCTTTATGCTTGTGTAAACCCCGCAACTTGCTGCAACAACTCCTTCCCCGATCTTCTTTCTACCTTGTGTTGTCCTATCCACATGTAGTATTCATGCTATTTGTTTGTATTGTGCTAGGAGTTATTGGATTTCAGCTAAAAACTCTCAAGGGTCGATCCCTAAATCATAAATGATTGATCCTAATGCTAACATGATCGCTTCCTATTATTGTGCAACTAATGTTTTGATGATGCTAATGAGGTTAGATAGAGTAGCTAAATTCCTTATCAAAGACACCTCTTTTAGGATCTTGTCACACTAGGGTTCATCTTTCTTAACCTCTATAATCAACAAGTTTTATTGTGTAACCTTTTCTCCTCTTCTATTAATATTCTTATGGCTCAGTTCTATGTGGTTCCTGAGTATTTTTTTCTCATTCGATATTTGATGATTGTTTGATTCCTCTCTCCCTTGTTGAATGACTTAACAAGTACACATACTTCTTATAATGACATATAATCTCTTTCTTATTTAGTGCCATTAACAATGAAGGCTGTCCAAAACAGGCTTTCGATCTTTTCCAAACAATGTGAATAGATGTAATGTAGCTTTCTACAACATGAGTGCATAGTTAAAATCTTTTATTAATTTTTGTACATGATCAATGGCTAATTATCCCTTTTTGATTGCATGCTCCAAGGAAGGACTTGGCAACTTGTTGTGGTTTGAGGTAACTCTCTCTTTGATGTCCTCAATTTGTGACTCCTTGGATGTGGATTGGCTCATGTTGTTACCTGAATCTCTATCTATGCTTACACCCAACTGCACCTATGGCTCACACAAACACTTTTCCACATTAGCTTGCAACTATGGGGGGCACAACTATGAGCAGATGACCACTCTAGAAGAAGTGCAATGCCCACAACTATTCACATAGCCCACAAACAAGTGGCAATTGGCTGTCTATACAATCATAAAGGGAATCAATGTGCATGACTGGCTTGCAAGATCATCTGTGGATTGTAAGCTAAGACAACACAGTCACTTGTATGCAATCATGTCCACTAGATTAGCATACATGCAATCAATCAACAACCCTTGATGTGGCCAAGCTAGATTGAGTCATCCAAGCAATGTGTTGTCACCATCAACGCAATGTGGTTGTCATCAACTAGGTGGTGCTAGGGCCAAGGATGTTGTAAAGTGTCTCAAGTCTAATCTTCTACATGGCCCCACAAATGATGGGTTAAGTCTTTTAATAGTACACTTGAATTGATATGCTAATACCTTGCTCCTATTTAGGCCAATAAGCCATAGATTAATGAAACGTGATTGGCCAAATTGCATGAATTGCCACTTGCCTATTATTGGTGTTGACATTGCTATTCGAGTGCCCCTCTAGTACACCATGCACCATCCAAGTCTGAGCAATGAATCCCCCAAGGTGGCACTATGATTGGATAGTTGGCATGGTAGTCCATAGGGTCGAAAGGGTAGAGGTGGTGCATTATGAGGGTTGATGCCTAGTCGAGTGGGCGGTCCAAGGAAATTGATGCCGTGCTCACAAGGGCATGGAGCCAGGTCAGAAGCTCGACCAAGGGTTGGTTGACAACCACATGGAGGGCCTAAGCCTCAAGAGGGGGCCGTCTAAATGATGCACCTCAACTAACTCGGAGGTGACATGGGTGAGGCAAGTTGGCCATCTAAGTTAGCACCTCCATTATGGCTCACAATTCCATGTCCAAATTGTTTTAAGCCTCCATTCAAATATTTTTATAGTGTGACAATTGGAAAGACTCACCATAAGTCGTGTGAGTGCCAGTGCACCATCATTCCTCATGGCCCCTGCAATATTTTTTTAATGGGTTGTTACCCTACATGCCACAAATCACAAGTTATCGTGTGAGATTTTTTTATGATGGGGATTATGGCCATACCCAAGTTTTCTAGACAATCCAACTCCATGGTGAGGACCTTAACAAAGTTGATTTCCAATTTTTCAACGAAGGCCTTGTGGCCACAATGATCAGAATCCTTTTAGCCTTTAAGCGAAAATGATCTAACAATTGTTTCTGGGCATATGGGCCTTAAGGCCTATGTAATTATGTGTCGTTTGATTTTTGGACATAGGCCTTATGGCCTATTGCATTATCATACAATTTTTCTTAGAGAGACCTAATGGCCATGAGTGTGAGAATGAGATGGCCTAGGCCGTTCATAGTGAATCATCCAAATCAAAGCCTCTTGATTTCTACGAAGGCCTCTTTGGCCCTATTTTGAGGAGCAAGTGAGAGAATCAAAGAACCAACAACCACAAAATTCAAATACATGCACACTTCTTGCAAGGCAAGACTGCGAGTGTTGTGCCTATGAGTTTCTTGTGAGGGGCAAGGTGAAGCTGACCTAAGTGGAAATCCAATTCTTCTCCTGTTCCTTTGCTCTCCTTTGCATGCTCCTAGACTTGATCTCTTATTTCTTGTCTCTTCCAATTCCATGCAAGCCCTTTGGATACCCTTGCTCCAAAAGCACAACTGTGAGAATCAACGCAAAGGTGGAAATCAATACAAAAGCAAAAAGTGAGAGCTCCAAAGAAATGGTCAAGAAAAGCAAGAGAAGAGAGATTGCACTTCACATCCCACAAATGCTTCTCAACCCCCACGCTTACAAGCCTCTTTGACTCGCAAGTAGGCCCCTTGAATCCCAAAAGGTATCAAATAGAGAACAAAAATTTAATGTTTTTTTTGTGGTTTCTTTTTCTTTTTCAAAGGTTATGGTTCTTTATAAAGCTATTCTAATTTCCTTACCCTATTCTAACTTTGATTTTCCAACTAGAAATCAACTAATCTCCATCCTAGTCTACCTCACACTTGATCCGAAGCCACTCCTAATCCATTTCAGAGTATGTGCTCCTATTCCATTTTAGAGTTCCTTCTATTCCAATGCATGATGAAGAGAATGTATGCCATCATGGATGATTTCATTGTTTCTCGATGATGGAACTAAAATGTCAGAGCTCTCACAAGCTCAGTCGTTGGACTTGATGAAACCTTTATTGTTTCAAGCTATCTCTCACCTAGTTAATACATCTCTCATACTCACTAATCTATCCGTCCTTCTCTCAAACCCCAAGAAAGCAAGAACAAACTAATCAACAAGGGTGTAGTAAGCTCAATGTCTTACCTTCTCCTCAACATCGCAAAGCAATGGCTCAATGATGCCTCCATGATCCGTGTGATGGTCCTTGATCCAGCTCCTCTACTCCATAGCTCTCGGTCTAATCAGTGGGTGCTCGATCTACAAGAGAAAATGCAAAGAAGAAGGGAAGCAATCCAACCTCTCCTCAATCTGCCTCTCAACCAAGAAAGGGAAGAAGAGAAAAACATGCACAAGGAAGTAGCTTCACCATCTCCAAGTCCCTCACTCTCCCTCACTCTCAAGACGTAGCACAAGTAGATAGAATGGAAGCAAGGAGCAAGAAAGAAGCTCTCAGGTTTGCACATCAGAAGAATGAGCTTATCCATTAACTTTCCAATTTTTATACATGGCCTTAATTTTTTGGGCACCTTCCTATGCATTTACCTAGACCAACCTTCTCTCACGTTGCAAACACCATTTACTTTTCTTTTCAGCCATTTTTTGACTAGCTTAGCAGAGATCTATTATTACAATTTGCACGAGAGCGTGCCCAACACTCTTTTACAAAAATAATTCCATGTAAATTTCTAGTTCCAAAAAATTGTATGCACTAATTTGTTGTTCCATTTCCACTTTTCTTATGTTTATGTAATTTTTTTTTTCTTTTACCTTCTTCTACATGTTGATTGGTTATGCCTTCCTAGAAAGGATTAACAACTATCGACAACTATTGATCTAAAGCATCAGGATGCTATGGATAAATCTCAGGCCAAAGAGGAATCCCCTCCTTAGGCCAAGTCTGTCAAGCACTCACATGAGACTCCTTCTCTCATAGGGTGTATACCCCATTCCTATCAATATTTTTTGGGTTAATAAGCAAAAGCTCTCAAAGGTAGATGTAGGACAATATAGATTTGTTATCTTAGGAAAGGCACATACAAGGAAAGGGAATGCCTCTAAACAAAGCAAGGAATGATGAATAAGTCAATTAAAGTACTATCATACAACTCTAAAAGGCTGAAACCCTACAAGGACCAAGGTCATCCAAAACTAGTTGAAGTTGGATCTAGTATCCCCCCTGACTTTCTTTGCCACCAAGATGTCAAAACACAAGGAGAACCCCTCAAGAGTAATCTACATGCTATCTTCAAGGAATACACATGGGCACACACCAAGCATGAGAGTGAAATTGGAGGAGTGGTGATAGGTGTCCACAGCAGGCTAAGTAGTTTAGGGATGAGAGTCTTTAAAAACCCAAACGACAAGTGTGTGGTTGCCTTGCTTAAGATGGAGGAAGAAATTGCAGTGCTATATATGTATACCACAAGTGCCTAATCAAGGGCTAAAATTTGGGAATCATTGAAAAATATTGAATACCCTATCTTACTCATCGTGTATTTCAATATGGTAGGGTCTTTAGAAGATTGCTTTGAGGGGAGAGAGATGGTACTAGGGAGCCAAGAACTTGAGGCTTGGATTAGCCTAAAAGGGTATCATGCATTGGTTGATCTATCCCCCTACACGAGTTTCACTTGGGCCAACCATTAAAAGCCACCTTACCTTTGGAAATCCCATTTTAATTGTTGTTACATTTGAGCTGGGCTATTGAGGACCAACATTGATTGTGTCGATATTCCAAACAACAACACTCTTAAATCACAAACCTATACTCATGCCTTTAAGTTGGACACATAATCCCCAAGTAAGAGCTGGATGGTTTCACGTAGAATCCACCCTATTTGAATTCCAATATGTACAAAAAGCAATTGTTGCAATCTAGAACCAGCATTTTCCTACAATAGGGAGGCCTTTACAAGCCTAGATTGCAACCATCAAGGAATCTCAAGAGTTCCTTCGAGCAACTAAATAGACCTTGATCTACATTAGAAAAAAGAGAAGGGCACAAACCTACCAAGAGGTTATCTAGCTTGAAGCCAAGGTTGAACAAGGGGAAGGACGCCTCTCCATGAAAACTCCTAGTAATCAAAAGCTCCTTATGTAGGGAAGAACTGATTGAGATTGAGAGCCTTCATATATACTTCAAAAAATGATGGTTTCATCAGGCTAATAGTGCTTCTAAGGAAAATTTTGGGATGCTCAAACAAAAAGAAAGCAAGGAATGCATCCCTTTTTTTAGGAAAATGGATAGGACACTGGCCCACCAATCACAGGGAGAGAACCTTACAATTGTCTATCACATTCCTTCAACATCTTCAATGTGGTTACCCCCCACCCCAACAATCCAACAAAACAAGGATAAGGCCAATTTAGTCTTCAAGTGCAGAAAGAAAGTTGTTCCCGAAAATGAGGATCTCTTTAAGACAAATTTAGTAGATACCATTAAGTAACTGGCTAAGGGTAGATCTTCACACCCTAATGGGTTGCCCAATAAGTTCTTTCAAACCTCTAAGGACACTCTAATGCAACCCTTGCTAGCCATCTAGAAGGAGTCAATCTACTTTGGAGCCCTTCCCTCCATCAATGAAGGGGTTGTAAAAGTATTTCATAAAAAGGAGGAGAAAGAATGCCTAGGTAACTAGAGGCCTATTACTTGTTTGAACACGACATAAAATCTTTGTGAAAACATTGGCTAGAAGACTTAATGCCCATTTGGAAAAATAGATTAGAAAGGAATAGAAAGGGTTCATAAAGGGCAGTTGTACATTAAATGACATCATAAATTTGTGGGAAGGACTCAAGTACACACAAATTTGTGGGAAGGACTCAAGTACACACAAAGACATAAACATGACTTAGTGTTTATGAAAGTAGACTTTGACAAAGCCTATGATAGACTTGAGTGGGACTTTGTTCTTCAATCCTTGCTAGATATGGGGTTGGGTAGAAGATTCATAAGGTATATCTTAGTTGTGTTTGGAAATGCCTCAACCAAGATAGTTGTCAATGGGGATCTCACCCCTAACACCTTCCCTCTCAAGAGGTCCATAAGGCAAGGCTACCTCTTGCACCTCTCCTCTTTGGATGATTGAGGACCAACAATAGAAAGGCAACATAAAAGATATCGAATTGCTTGATGGAGCCAAAGGTATGATTTTGACCCTATTTGCATATGATACTAATGCAACATCAAATAGTGATCCAATCTCAATTGCTTCCTTCTTGGAGTGCCTAGAGACCTTTTGTATTGCATCTAGTTTGAGGATTAATGACTCTAAAACATGTGTTAAAAACCTCCTCAAGGACCCATAAGCCTAGCTACTAGATGCATGATGTAAGGCCATCAATGAAGGTATAGTGCTCTAGCTCTTAGGCATCCCTATGCTTTTTGGGGTCATTATGAAACAAAGGTGGCAATGGGTCATGTATAGGTTGTAGAGCAAGATTAATAAATGTAGTGGCCTCAAACAAGGTTTTGCTTCTAGGATTATTGTACTTAATCACACCATCCTACCCTCATATGTATACTTCCTTTCTTGTTTGCATCCTCCAAAATCAAGTCTAGCATAGCTAGAGGCCTTCTGTAGGAATGATCTTTAGGGAAGGGCCTCTTCCCCCAAAAGTTGTATGAAAGACCTGCACACTGCCTAAAAGATTAGGGGGCCTTGGCATAATGGACATTCACTAATAAACTAGCAGGAAAATGAGTTCTTTGATGTCTAACACACCCCCACAAAGACTAGGCTATCATTTCCACTCGCTCACTAGCCAACTTCAAAGCCTCCCCCTGCTTAAGGCTATTTAACCTTTCTCCCCACATAGTGATCTTTTCATATGTCAAATTCACCCCCTCAGGAGCCACAGCACTGATTAGACAACTATGGGATGCTTTGCAAATGTACAAACCCTTCTTCTAGTTCCAACTTGGTCCCTAAACATCGTACCAATCTTCCCAAGTCTCCATATGGCTACGCCATGTGATAGTCTCTCCTATTCCCCCAAACCAATTCAAATTGGCAATGAGGCTTTTATAAAAAAAAATGTATTCGGGTGTGGAAGGACCTATGGGATCTCCCTCTAAAAGATGGCTTGATAATAGAGTGTTGCATCAAAGCATTAGGAAAAAAATGAACTCACAAATGGGACTTTTAGCCCCCCCCTCTCTCCTCCTTAAAACAAGGAAAAGAGGAGAGAAGAATAGTTAAAAAATCCTCTTCTCTTTCCACTTTTGCAATCTCGTTTTGCCTTTTTTATATTATCTGCAAAGATATACTCAAATTCCTTCTCTCTCCTCATTCAAGAAGTCTTTTTCAACCAAATTTTATATTAAAAAAAGGAGTTAGTTACGGGAGTGTGGTGCTTCATTTTCAATGCCAAATAATTAGTAGATACACGAGGTAATTGATTCGCCATTATCAGAAATCAACATCGTGACGGGAGTTAGTTACGGGAGTGTGGTGCTTCATTTTCAATGCCAAATAATTAGTAGATACACGAGGTAATTGATTCGCCATTATCAGAAATCAACATCGTGACGGGAGTTAGTTACGGGAGTGTGGTGCTTCATTTTCAATGCCAGATAATTAGTAGATACACGAGGTAATTGATTTTTTAATTGAGAACAAGGAAAATAAAATTTTGGAAGTTCCTTTTAAGATATTTTGGAGATTTTTTATATTCTAGATTTTGGTCAAAAAACAAACCAACTGGTCAAATTTCATGTTTTTTGAAAATGTTTTTGGAGGTAAAATAGAAATGTCTAAAATATGAAAAGTCTCGAACATCCCTACCCTCTGAGCTACTTTCCCCCATATCTATACTCTCTCATGGCTCTATTGTGACCTCTTGTATGTGTTTATGCAACATTTATTAACAGAGTCAATTACTTACACCCTCCTTTCCCTTGGCACCTTTGTGTACCTCTTTGTGCATCTCCACTCTACCTCCTGTGACAACCAAGTAGGCTCCCCATTTAGTAAAATGAATATAGAAAAGAAGGAGCTGCATATTGAGGTAGAGATTGAATACGCCCCATTATTCAAAAGAACTCAGCGTACCAGTGTCAGCCCTCAGGTTTTGCAGAGTTATAGGCAAATGGGATTGAAACATGTGGACTTGTGGGTTGATGGGGGAATCTACCCAATTGACCCCTTAAACAATAGACCTCCAACTTTCTCAGGAATCACAAATTTACTAAAGTATGTATGCAAGGGTGAAAATATGTTGCTCGGCTACACTAGGCGGCTCAATGATCAGGCATTCAAAGTATTTACAACTTGCCAAGTAACCATAAAAATTTGTCATGATGTGACCGTTGCATATCAACTTCATATACAACAACTCATAGGACAAGTGGTACAGTTGAATGACACTATAATTCAACAAAACAATCAAATTATCGCAATGCAGGACACTATCTATGACATTGGTATCTCATATGAGGAGGCAAAGGCACAATTGGACAACCTGAGAACAGCAAGCTAACATAGGAGCACAAACGAAAGAAGAAGCCAATCAATGAGTTAATTGTGATGAATAGCGGCCAGTGGAAGCGACATATCAAAGCATGTAGGGTAGCTTGGAATGAGAACCTAGGTAAATGTGAGGTTGGATCATGTATTAGAAGATTGCTGAATGCAAGTACATTGAAAAGCGCTTTGAGAAATCCTAAGTTTAAGGCTATGAAGGAAAAGGTGATTGAGTGCACATTAAAAGATGTGGCAAATGAGTTCTCAATTGTGGTTGCACAATCCATTTGTGACAGGGCCGGTATTAGCACAACGACTTACTCAAAGATATTCAAAGGTGTGAAGACTAGGTTTGGTCGTGTGCTAAAGAGAGATAGAATCGTGCCTCTTCCTCAACCATCAAAGTTAATGGAGGCCTGACGGCAACTTAATACAAAGGTTTTGGAGCTTATAGGAGATCCCATGCATGTTCAATGTGTGGAAACAATAAAGGTTGGGACCAAAAATGCATATGAGGTGAAGTTCACCAAACTCAACAATTACTTTTTAGATTTGTACAAGGTGCAGTTGGCAATGGTAATGTGCTACAATATGTCTGTTGAGGAATGTAATGGTAAATTGCAGTTTGTTATAAAATTAGATGAAAGTGAGGTCGTCAAAGGAGTAAAACTTGAAAGAGTTAGTGTAACTCTGATGAATAGAGCTTTACAATTCGACAAGAACAACCCAGGGAACTTTAGTGTTCAGTTCGAGTGCCATGTGTGGTGGCTCACTACATTTGAAGTTCCTAAGGAAAAATTTGAGGTGCTACAGCTGTTCTTCATGCACATAAGCATTCCAAGCATCATCGATCATCAGGAACATGGTGAGATGCTCTCGGTTGAAGGGTATGGTCAATACTTGGTTGAATACATCTTGTAGGAGACTTGAAAACTTTAAAATGCATATGTGGAATCTCCAATGGTGCAAATACAAAGAATACATGCCTATATTGCTTGACAAAGAGGGTGGAAGGAAAGGATGAAAAGAAGAATTGGCAAAGGGTGACAAGTGCTACACCAACGTGCAATAGAGAAGATCCCACTTGGAAGCCCATCTTCAACATTCCATTGGATCGTATTCACATTTGTGCATTGCATGCTTTTGTTAGAATCATGGAGAAACTTGTATATGAATACATTTGCTTTGCTTATAGGATGCAACATGTAGGAACATGGAGTGAGTGCTATCAAAAATTGGGCTACACAAGCATCAAGTGATGATTGAAAAAGATGAGAAGAGATTAGGAAAATTTAGTAACTTGCCAAAAAATCCTTGCTTTGGAGGAGCAAAGGCTAGGAAGTTTCTCTCAACACCCATCAATGAGGAAGGGAATGTCATGGTTCATAAGCTGCAAAACTACAATATTGGGTGGAAAAAGTTACATTTTGCAATTCCTAATCAAAGTAATGGAGGAAAAACAAGGTTGGCCAAAGCTAAGGTTTGGATAAGTCTTAACAAATTGGTTCCCTTACTTTGCAAGATGGTGTTTAACAATGAAGATAAGCAAGAATTTATTGATGCTGTGCATAGCTTCTACGAAAATATGGTGGAAGCGTAGGGAAAAATCTCTATCACACATTACATAGTGCATACTAAGTTAATATTTTAAAATTGTATGAATTGTATAAACTATTGAGCATAGTTTTACTCATGTATGATATGTGTCTTTGTAGCATATCCTTGAGGCACATGGGCCATACTTTGCAGAAAAGGGAAGCATCGGAGTTTATTCCACACAAGGGATAGAAAATTCACATTGGATAGCGTGTAGTACATACCAAAAAAAAAAACGATCATGGTGGAGGGGTGAATGGTAGCAATCTAATGATCCAATTGCTATCTTGGTGGTATAGTATTATAGTAGCGAATGAAGCTAAACTCTCGCAAAAGAGAGAAAATGAAAGTGCTAATGAATTGGCTGTAGATAGGATGGAATCACATCATGTCACTAAAAGACATGATGATGAATACCATGCCAAGTGGCTAGAAACAAGGCTTCGACAAGACAGCAAATGGGTTCGAAGAGAGCTAAGATAGTAAGGTGAACAATGTGTTCAGTGTGGATGTAATTCATAGTTTAAGAGAGAAAGAGAGAGTGTACATCTATGTGAATGAGTCTTAAAGTTTATGGTTATATAAAAGAGGGTTTCACTTTCTATCTTATTCATTGAGTTCTCACATCTCTTGTGCAGGAAAGATGGCTAGGCCTAAGATAGTTGCAAATAAGCTTCCTCTCAGAGCCCCATATCATGTTCAGCCCCTTGGAGCATCTACTAGCTCAGATGCACCCCCTTCTCAACCTAACCTAGTTTCCTCAAGCTTCCCTCACAAGGATCCTCCTCAGCATCCCCACAAGAAACCCAAGTGGAAGCCAGGTGGAGTGGCCTTGAGAGAAATCAGGAAGTATCAACGCTCTGTTGATCTCATCATTCCAAAGGCGAGCTTCTCGAGACTTGTTTGCAAGATTGTGCAAGACCTCTACCGCATAGAAAGCAAGAGGTGGTTTTTGAACAAGGTCAGGATAGACCTAATTGCTTCACAAAAGAATGTCTTCATGCTCTACAGTGTACTACAAAGGCCTTTTTAGTTGACTTGATGACTGATGCTCAGCGTTGTGCAATACATGCAAAGTGCATCACTGTAACTTCCAAGGACTTCCAACTTGTAAGAAATCTTCAAGCAATGAAGGATGCATTTGTTCCAATGGAATGAACACAGTTTATAATGTTATCCTTTTTGGCATAGTGTTCTCCTCGTGCATTGGATATATGACTATAATCCAGTGCAAAACTGTTGTACACGCCCTTAAAATATGAATTAAGTTTGTACTCTTGTCCTTCGCTCTCAACTTTGACTATACATCTTCACTATATTTTCCACTCTTACTTACAGTTTTTGCTAGCACTATCAATTTCAATAGGAAAAACATGTAAAAATTTGCCATTTCTTATTACAAACTTTACTCATGATGCCTCTATATAGTCTATGTGGTGTGAAGTTTCTAAGGGCCAGTAGTCATGATGTTGATTTCTCGATTATCAATCCATTCATAATTTTGGTATGGGATAATTTTTAAAATACCAAATTGTATCAAAATGTGACGAAACTTCACACGCGCACTCAAAAGAGCCCTTTTTTTTTAATGCATGTAAACCCCTTGTCCGAAGTCTGGCGTCTGGAGTCACTTTCCTAGTCTGGATTTACGATCACATGATGGATAGTGCGTATGAAGCTACATTAACCCGATTTTGGGGTTTAAATGGGTTAAAAGTTCATTCTTCTTCTCATTTTCACATATTGTTTTCTTTTCTTCCTCCATTCTCACACCCCCAACCTCTGTCTCTTCTCCATCTTGTCCTCCTCGAGCTTGCATGGCATGCACCAAGCAAGCATGTCACCGTTTTAGTCATGGAAAGCACAAGGTGGAGCCTCCTCTAGTGCAGCAGCAAGTGCTCCCCATAGAGCATAAAAACCACCACAGAAGAAGAGGAGATGGGAATCAGGCACTGTCGCCCTTCGAGAGATAAGGAGAATCCAGCACGGATACAAGTTTCTCATCCCGAAAAGATCTTTTCATAAGGTTGTTCGAGAAGTCATGCAAGACTTAGAGCTGAAAGGGATGGGAAGATTTTGGGTGCGAGTGCGGGTTGTTGGTCCACTAGCAAGAATGTAAACTGTTGTAGCTATAGAGGCCCTGCAAACTGCTACAGAGGGGTTTCTTATCAACTTGTTCGATAATACACCGCTAGTGGCCATCCATGCAAAGCGCATCACAATCACAAATAAAGACATGAACTTTATTGTTCGGCTTCGACACGGTAAGGGGACTCCTCCATAGGTTATGAGATTAATGATGCAAGATTTTGTAATGAGTGTTATAGCACCATAGCATCTTGGAAGGCCAAAAGAATTTGTATACTCTGCCACATTGGAATACACACACACACACACACACACACACATCATATCTCATGCGATGTATGCTGAATTCAAATAATTGAGTAAAGTTGTTTTGTTTTGTTTCTTGAAATGCACGACTCTTAATTTTTTTAAATATACGTACGCATCAAAAGTAGTAATACGTACGGATACGAGTTACGTTATTGATTATGCACAATCGCAAGTGCAGTACTACACGTTCACATAATTAAATTGGATTATGTTAACGTATGCGAGTGCGTCATTCATGTATCAAACATTATCATCACACTTACACGAATCACATATTTATTCAATAAATATTTATTTATAGGGACAAAGTAAAATATCTTATATTCATCAAGAAAAATGCATGCGATGGCTGATAGTGATGGCAAATACAAGAAGCCGATTGCCAACAAGAACTCTCATTCGTTTCTTAGCTTTTTCATCGGTAGAGAGGAGGGGCCAGCTTCCAATGAAAATAGAAGTTCCTTCTTTACTTCAAAAATGGCATGCTTCCCCTTCAATTCTTTCTCCAGGAGAAGCAGATCTGACACTTTAGCAAGATCACCTAATGTAGTAACCACACACATTGCTCCACCACGTGTTTGGTCAAACAAGTAAAGAATCTTTGACCGCTTGATTAGCACCACCTTCTCCAACCTAGATATCACAGGTATCGCTCGAAAAGGTCCAAATTTGGTCAAAGCTCAAATTTTCATGATTATTTCTTGCCCTCGTAGTGAGCACTTCTTATGGAAGATCACTAAATCTGCAACAAGGTTGCCAATGTACTCCTTTAGAGTTGAATCCTTCCGTCAATCCGCATGCTGAGCCCCTCCTTGCCTTGATGCAAACTCATCTATATAGTGTATGTCGTCCTGAATGACAAAGTCAAATCAAACAATATATTTAGCAACTAACCTAGAGTTATCAGAAAAAGCAATGAAACTTGACAATAGGGTGCATCGAGTCCCCCGAAGTCCACCAGTGAAATCTTAGCAAAAAATGATGCATGGAGCTGTCTTGTCCGTAGTCTGGCATCTAGGTTTCTAGCCCCAAACACCAAACTTCAGACAGGGCAGCTGCTGCAAGCATCATTTTTTGCCAAGATTTCATCGGTGAACTCTAGGGGACCCAATGCACCCTACCTTCAAGTTTCCTCGCATAAAAATATGTGGTAGTTAGAATTCTCACCTTCTCCAAATCATCTTGTATCTTCATTTTCTCATGTGTCAGTGAGGCACCCCTTTGGGCAGGGGGATCTACAAACTCCTTGGTAGGAAGCTAGGGCCTTGGTCCAAACAAATCATGCTGTAGTGCTTCAAATTCAGCATCCGGCACAAGGTAATATTCTTCAATCGAGGTAATATGCTTCTATGCTGCTATGATGGCACTCACTATATCTAAGCTTGTGCCATCATATCTTCCAATCTTTGCCATCGTCAAATGCGCATCCATGTAATCATAATCAATCAGGTTTTCCATCAAATCCCTGACTATGATGGAAAACAACTCTTCTTCCTTCATTTCCAAGTATTGAAGCACATCTGATAAAAGAAAGTATTGTACACCATCTACTTCAATGGGCATCAAGGAGGCAAGGTTGGGTTTGTCGACTTGTGGTTTTTCTAAAGAAGATGACACCATGAGAGCCAACCCTTGCTCTGCCACCACACCCAATGTTCCTCTTGAATATTTATGAGCTCTTCAATCGGTTCTTCTCCCATGTATGTGATAGCAACAACGTGTGGAGTTATATCTTCATCGCTCTCCTCCCTCTAGGGGTGTATCCAATGCAATGAGATAAATTGCCAATACGCAAATCACACTCCACAAGATCCAAAGATGTTGTACCTGGTGCACTGGCCCATGGGAACTATACATACTCTGTGCGAAGGATCCACGTGGGCTAGACACCTATTCACCACTTTTTGGTGATTCTTCCCTACCTGAAATACCATGAGTTGTTCCAGAGGCACCCAAGTCATGTCGGATCTCTCGATGGAGTATGTGTAGGTGGTAGCAATGGGGCTCACAAAGTCTTCCAAAACTTGAAGGGGGAAATCCAGCAATGGGAGCACACTTTCAAGGTTGAATTTCTTAGAGAAAACCTAAAATATCTCATCACTCTAGCTGGCAAATATAGTCTCATGGATCTACTCATCAAAGTGTGCACAAGCATCCATCGTAGCAGGTAGGAGAAATGTGGTAGATATAAAGAGATGAAGAGAGAAAGTGTGAAATTAAACAATGAAACAAGAACTAAACTAGTTCTACCTTAAAAACCTTAAGTTTTAAACCATTAAGGATTGTTCGTATACGATATTTAGTTATGGCTTTACTTATTTATTTATAAATTTTACATGCATATGTAAATGTGTTGATATGAAAAGTGTATAGTAAGTGTATAATTTTACATAAATACCATAATTTTTAAATATTACAAGTTTGCAATCAACAATATTCTATTGGCCAAAAAAATCCAAAAATTTACAAGTGTTGGATATTACAACTTGTGATGTTGGGATTTTTAGGAAGACTCTACAATTTCTAAAATATATGGAGCCACACACTTTCCATTGGTAACAGTATTCTCAGCTCGGCTTCGAATTTTCCTACCATCTAGTTTAAAATAGAAGCTAACAAGTGGATTCTGCATTAACATTGTAATTTCCTGGCGCATTATACTCAAGGGCCAATTATCCTCCATTTGCAACACTTGGGGCTCATGGCCCTCACAAATGATAGTAGCATCCACAACTACACTTTCACGCATGTCTTGATCAAGGCACAAGCATTTACCCTTGAGCATCCTCCATCTACGATACTTGAACACTACGCATAAAGTCTGTCGTGTGACAAAGTACCTATAATTGGAAAGGAAAGTTAGCTAATCCATCCCAAAGTAAGATAATAGTCAACTAAGAGAGAAAATTTTAGTAAGATAATAGTCAACTAAGAGAGAAAATTTTTACTTAAAAGTATTGTGACTTGCGACACTCCACTATGTCAGGACTGTGAGTCATTTTTTATGTCCAAGTTTTGCCTAGAATCCTTATTACATAATCCTCCGATGCACTTTTTATGACATACATGCTTTTGGTATGTCTCAAACCCTTATATTCCTTGAATATATGTGCAAAAATTGCAATTGGTATGAACCAATTTAGATGTACATTCTTTGAGCCGATGCTTGGCTTCATAGAGTTCAATATGTCTGCTGAAATTTTTGTGCTACACATGTGCAAAATGTCGCTACTACACATTGGCCATTCAAAAGGGCACAGTAGGCGCAATATGTATTTGTTTTTGCATGAATATATGTTGTACAAACGCCTATGTTACAAGGTGAGAATCAACATTCCTTTGTCTCAGAGTTAAAATTTTACCATTTCAATGCTTTGATACATCTGCAATTGTAGATGCTTTCATCCTAAAAGCTCCCTTCATACTTGGACACATATGTACCCAAGACGAGCAATGATATGTATTAATGATCCAATTCCCTTATTCATCCTTTTTGTTATGTACTTCTATCGAGAGAATGCTTGTTCTTCTCTCAGGTATTATAACCTAGGCATTAGATGTAAAGAAGTATGTATTAACCCCTAAATAATAAGTATTTTAAGTCTATCTAGGAATCACCAATATGCCATACAAATCAACATGGCATTAAAAGATGTTTACACTTTTGTAAACAGACACAAACATCGATATCGAAACGCATGTGGATATGTACATCGACGCAAAGTATAGATTCAATTTCAAGGCATCACTTTAATCATACCATTTACATGAAATATAATGAAAAAAATAGCACAAGAATACTCAGAGAATTTTTTCAAAATAAATTTTATTATAATGAATAAGAGTCTGATTAGACTCAATACATTGTATGAAACGTGGGTATTATAGAGTAGTTGTTACAAGGATAGCAGCCACATGGCATGTAAATCTTAATAGGCACATTGGATTGACACTTGAGATGTTCTATGACTCAACACATTGTGCATTATATGGATGATATGATACAAGAGTTTCATAGATCATTGCCAATTGGCATGGAGATCCGAATGGATACACATGACCAATAAAGTAGAGGATTTTTGAACCATCGACTTCTAGCAGATCCATATCATCCAACACAAAGGAATCACTCACCACATCAAAATAGTCAATTGAGAATTATGTGCTTCACTTGAACCTTGTACAATACTTGCGCGAATCCTTTTTAACAAAAATACTTGCATGAATCTCTTTTAACAAAAAATATATAGATAACTTCATGAATAGAAGCAACACAAAATAGCAAGAGTTAGTATTTACATGAAGGTATACTGAAAAAACAGTAGAAAAGAGGAAACATAGAGAGAGAAAAAAAGAGGGAGAGAGAGATGAGCACTTATGCAATGTCACCCAAAATGATCTCTGTAATAAAACAACAACAAAGGTTAGAACTCACATCATGTTATATTGAAAGATAGCAGCAAAAACACAAAAACAAAGAGAGAGATTAACACATTTGTCTCTTGCTCCAAATAAACTCTGCAAATGTAAACGCCCCGAACAACGTAGTATGCTTAACAATTATGATATTCGCTTTTTTTCGAGATTTAATATAAAAGAGAATGAACACTTAAAGCTGAAAATGAAAATTGCTCACAAAATTACAGCCATGAAAATGTAAAAGTAATGGAGACAAAATTGAGGGTTGAAGATGGGCAACCCCCCCCCCCCCCCCGAAGGAATGTATTTCTGCTCAACCCAAGTCCCTTAGGGAGGAGCTCAGTTACAATCAACCTGAGAGTGAGAAGAAGTAATTCTCACTCTCACAAGATCATGCAAAGATGTACAAACACACATGCATTATCTATTATGCAATGATAAGAACTGATTTCTTTACAATATGAGAGAAGAAAAAGGGAAATTCAGCCTTTCTCCATCGTTGATCAGCAGTACATGGATAGGGCTTACTTCTTGTAGCTAAAAATGGAAGAAAGAGCTCGAGAAGGAGGTACTGTAATGAATTTACAGGCTTGCTGACTTGTAAAAAAAACAGTGATAGAAGAGGGAATATGGAGGAATTTGATAATGGAGAAGTGGGGGATGATGATGGGGATGGATGGGGCCAGTTTCTGGCTATCTGTGGGTGCTGTTCATGAGTTTACAGCAAAGAAAAATGATCATGAATGAAGAAAAACGAGCTCTTATTTATAGGAGAGGGGAGAGCTAGTACAAAAGGGAAAAGTGGAGTAGCACAAGACAAGTGTCCAGCCACATGTCATGAGATGTGACAAGTGGTGGGACACTTGGAAACTTGTGTGACAAGTGTCTTGACACTTGTCTCTTCTCTATGGCCTTCCTTTTTGGGTTGAATACTGTCAAGAATAGAAACAACCAAATTTAGTAAGCACAGTCAGAGTACAGAACTTACTATTTTTAGAACGACATCCCTATTTTTTAGGACTAGCATTTTTAGGCTAATTCGAGGCTCCTAAAATTTAGGGACCTCCTAAAATTTAGGGATCTCCTAAAATTTAGGGACCCCCCAATATGGGTATCATATGAAAGCTTTTTCCGTGTACATCGCAAAAATGGTATCCGAATCTTCATGTGACTTTCCTATGCAAAGAAATGTGCATTTCAAGCTTTCAGCCCACACATGCACATTATACAAGCATTTCATGATCATGCCATCTTGTTGATTGTAACTGTCTGTTCTGGTGGATCTAGCCCACACTTCAAGGCATCAATCCTTTCTATGTGCGAGTCTAACCCTGATATGCGTGAGTTCTAGTCACAGGCGCACAATCGGGTCATATAGGTGGAAGTGTGAACTATCTTTTCTCTAACCCACCGCGTGGGTCCACCATAACCTATGACCACTCATCAGTGGCTAGCTCCAATGCACTTTTCTTTATATCTAATTAGTGCAAAGGAAATAAATTTAATAAATCATTATATAGACAAATTAATGAAAAAGGATACAAATTCTGTTTCTATAGAGTTGTGACAGCCCTCTGGCTTTTACAGCTGTCCTCAGCTGAAAAGCTTCTTGATATTGCTGTAGAATATTTGGGTAATCCTTCATGAATTTTTCATCTACCCACTGTGCATCTGTTGTGGGTAGATTCTTGAATTTTAGTAAGAATTTTCGTGTCACAAGGCCACTTCTCGTGGTTCGATCCTTGAGAAACAAAATCTTTTCAGGTTCCAAGAGTTGCTCTGTTTCTTCAACTTCTGGGGGATCTTCAGTAATGGGTTCCTTTGGTTCTGGTCCTATGTAAGGTTTTAGCAAACTTACATGAAAAGCATTGTGTATTTTCCAATGAGCAGGAAGCTCAAGTCGATAAGAAACTTCATTTATTTTCTCAATCACTTTGAAGGGTCCAAAGTATCTACTGGAGAGCTTTGGAAAAGATGAATTTTGACCAGAACCTTGTTTGAGCCTGCTTTTATCAAACTTTAGCAAGACATATTGACCTTTTTCAAAAGCCAAACGTCTTCTTCGTTTATCTGCTTGCTTCTTTTGTCGCTCTTGGGCAACTTTGATAGTGGCTCGCACTTGATCCATTGTGGTTTTTAAATCTGAAGCAAACTCATCAGCAGCAAAAATCCTATCTTTAGTGCGAATAATTGGAGGAGGAATCACTTTACCCTGGACTATTTCATTTGGAGCTTTCCCTGTGGATGAGTGCACTATATTGTTGTAAGCAAACTCCAATAATGGAAGATATTTCTCCCATTGTGACTTATGTTCACTAACATAAGCTTTCAACATATCCAAAAGAGTGAGATTCATCACCTCTGTTTGGCCGTCAGTTTGAGGATGAAAAGCTGAAGAGAACTTTAAAGTGGTTCCCAAATTCTCAAATAAAGCATGCCAAAAGTTACTTGTGGAGTCTCTATCTGAAATGATCTCAGAAGGCATACCATGTAATCTGAAGATATGTTGAATGAAAAGTCTTGCAGCTTGTGCGGATTTCAATGTTTTATGACATGGAATAAAATGTGATTGTTTGCTGAATCTATCAATTATGACCCAAATCATATCATGACCTTGAGGTGTTCTTGGAATACCTGAGATAAAATCCATTGTGATAGATTCCCATGGATCTTTGGGCACTGGAAGAGGTTGTAACAATCCTGGAATCTTCTGCCTATCATATTTGGATTTTTGGCATACCAGACAAGCCTCAATGAAGTTATGTGTATCTTTTCGTAATGTTGGCCAATAAAAGTAGCGCTCAATTGCACTTAGAGTGGCTGCCCTCCCTCTATGCCCTGCATAAGGGGGCTCATGACTTTCTTTAAGCACCTTTTGTCGAACAGGAAGAGTGATACAAAGGCGATTGTTCATGAGAAGGTAACCATCTTTGATGGAGTAATCTGGATGAGAACCTCCTTGCTGTAAATTTGACCAAATTGCTGCAAAATCAGTATCTTCATCATAAGTATTCTTTATCGTTTGAAAATCTTCATGATAAGCCAGTGTAATAGTTGCAATGCGAGGCACTCTAAAAAGTGCATCAGCAACTACATTTTGTTTCCCTAGAGTGTACATAATTTGAAAATGAAACATAGACAAGAAATTTTCCCATCTTGCATGTTTCTCCTGCAAATGCTTTTGAGTCTTGAAATACTTCAAGCTTTGATGATCAGTTTTAATAAGGAATTCATTGCCTAAAAGATAATGTTTCCATATCTTTAAAGCATGAACCACCGCTAAGAGCTCCTTTTCATAAATGTCATACCTTTTCTCCACATCATTTAGACGGCGGCTTTCAAAGGCTACGGCATGGCCTTCTTGATTTAGCACTGTACCAATACAATCACCGCAAGCATCTGCTTCCACCACAAATGGTTTTACCAGATCTGGAATGATAAGAACAGGTCCAGAAGTAAGAGTTGTTTTCAGCCTTGTGAAGGCTGCCTTCTCTTTTTCCTTCCATTGGAAAGAGATCTTCTTCTTTGTAAGGTCATGAAGTGGAGAAGCCATATGTGCAAAATGCTTGATGAAGCGGCGGTAATAAGAACATAAGCCAAGAAACGATCGCATCTCATGTACATCATGAAGATGAGGCCATTCTTGGATTATCCTGATCTTTTCAGGATCCATCTGAATCCCTTCAGAAGAGATGACATGCCCAAGGTAATTTATTTTATGCATGAAAAATTCACTCTTTTTACCATTTACCAAGAGTTGATTTTGTTGTAGTAATTGTAGAACAATTTCCAAGTGTTGATGATGCTCCTCTTCAAACTTGCTAAAGACAAGAATATCATCAAAGAAAGTACCGACATATTGTCGATGCTCTCTAAAGATGCGCTCCATCATTCGATTAAAGGTGGCTGGTGCATTGGTTAATCCGAAAGGAACCACCAAGAATTCATAAAGACCGTATGAAGTGCGGAAAGCAGTTTTGTGTACATCTTGTGGTATTACCCTAATTTGATGATAACCACTCTTTAGATCAATGCGGCTGAAAACCTTTGAGCCTCCTAGACGATCCAAAATGTTGTCAATTCTGGGAATAGGAAACCGATTCTTCACTGTGAGGTTGTTGAGGGCTCGATAATCAATGCACATCCTGAATGTGCCATCTTTCTTTTGAACAAGAAGAACCGGTGAACAAAATGGTGAGCTACTTGGCCTAATTAGCCCACGGTTGAGTAGGTCTTTGACTTGCTTTCTGATTTCTTCTTGTTGAGGACGGCTCACACGGTATGGTGCTATATTAGGAGGAGAACTGCCCGGGATAATATCAATATGATGGTCTTCTGGCCTTTCTGGGGGAACCTGATAAGGAAGATCTTCCGAAAAACAATCTTTATACTTTTCCAAGAGCTGAAGTCGCTCTTGGTTTTCAGCATTCATATTATCTTTTACATCAGTGACATAAAGCAGATAACATTGAACACAATCCTTAATTGCTCTAGAGACTTGCATATGGCTTACCATAGGTATGGTGTCTCCAGAAACTCCAGCTTGGATCTCGTACTTCTTGCCTTTGTTGGTGAGTTCTACCTTCTTTTTCTGAGAGAAGATGGTTGAATCTACTCTATAATTCCAGGGCATGCCAAGAATCACATCGCAACCATCAAGGTCTCCGATACAGAAGGTATCTTCGTCACTGTAGCCTTGAATTTGAAACTTGAGCTTGCCAATGTAGGGTATCACAGTCTTCACTGTGTCACCTTCATCAGCATTTAAAGCTTGGCGAACTTCTGCCGGAGTGTCCATCTCTTCATTCTTTAATCCAATCTCTTTAGCTAATTGCAAGGAAATGATATTTTCATTCGCCCCAAGATCTATCAAGAATAGTGCTTGCTTACCTTGCAACTGTCCCCAAGCTTTTAATAATTTACGCGTCTCTGGAGTGTGAGTTGTGTTTGCAACTACATCACTGATAGCATTGATTTTCACTGGCGACTTAGGCTTGTTGTCAGAAACCTTGCTTTGTCCCTTGTTTGGACATTGCTTCGCTATGTGGCCTGTTTGTCCACATTTAAAGCACTTCCCTTCTTTCATGAAGCGTTGCTTTTCTTCTTCGAAAAGTTGCTTTGCTTGTGGATATAGATTGGAGCGAAATTGAGGAGTATTAGGAGGTGCATAGGGCTTCATCTTCTTTTGATTTGATGGCTGCTTTTGCCGCTGTTTTTGTCCTTCATTTGGGGCTGAATACTCCTCATCGTCAACTACTCTCTTGTTATCATTCTTTTGGAATGATTTGTTGCCATTGTGCTTCATTTCCCATGTCTCAGCATGGTCAATGAGTTCCCTGAGACTATAACAATGATAATGATTAAGAGCAGTACGAAGTTTAAAAATGCAAATCTCCTTGAAACTTCCTAAGCTTTTCCGAACTGCTGATCTTCTTGAAATGTTGGACCTTCAAAAGTAGCTCCCAAAATCTCTTGGTATAGTCACCAAGTGACTCATTTTTCCTTTGCCAAAGCCGATCCCATTCCATTTTTACATCTCTTTTGAAATGAACAGGAAGAAATTGGCTTTGTATCATGCGAACAAAGGACCGCCATGATTTTGGGGCAGCATGATCATATTCCAACCCCGTCCACCAAGTATGGGCTAAGTCGGTTAAATGTAAAGCTGCAAACTTAATCTTTTCTTTTTCTTTATACTTGTCACGACCATAAAAAATTTGAAATTGATGAATAAACTTCAGAAGAAGATCAGGATTTCGGGAACCATCATACATACTGAACTTGATCTTCTTTTCAAGTTGAGATAGTGACTTAGTCTTCTTCTTCTTCTTATGCCGTCATCCATGCCCGGATCTTGAGGTTGAAGATGATGAAGTGCTTGATGGGGATGAAGATGGAGACGAGGGTGAAGAATGTCGACGCCTTTGACGATGATGAGGTCTTCCACGAGAAGGGTGTGACTCTTCGTCACTAGAAGAGGGTCCATCAGAGTAGGCGCCAGATGACTTTGAAGAAGAGGATGAGCTTCGACGCGATCTCTTTCTTTGTCTTGAAGTAGAATGGGACTGCCTCTTAGAAGTAGTTGGACTTCTTGATCGGCTCCTTTCATTGGTATGGCTTTGTCTCCTTGAAGCAGATGGGCTTTTTTCCTTGAATTCTTTGGGATTCTCAACTTTTTCTAGTTTGAGAAGTTGGTCACGAATTTGCTGATTCTCCTCTCTAAGACTTTGAATGGCTTGAAGGATAGCACTCGACTGATCCATTGAGACTCTTAAGAAAAAAAAAAATGCTCAAGCACTCAATGCAAGGGCTGAAAACAAACAAACTTATAATTGTAAGCACTACCAGTGTTGGGGTGAGGACCGACCCAAAGCTCTGATACCACTGTAAACGCCCCGAACAACGTAGTATGCTTAACAATTATGATATTCGCTTGTTTTCGAGATTTAATATAAAAGAGAATGAACACTTAAAGCTGAAAATGAAAATTGCTCACAAAATTACAGCCATGAAAATGTAAAAGTAATGGAGACAAAATTGAGGGTTGAAGATGGGCAACCCCCCCCCCCCCCCCCGAAGGAATGTATTTCTGCTCAACCCAAGTCCCTTAGGGAGGAGCTCAGTTACAATCAACCTGAGAGTGAGAAGAAGTAATTCTCACTCTCACAAGATCATGCAAAGATGTACAAACACACATGCATTATCTATTATGCAATGATGAGAACTGATTTCTTTACAATATGAGAGAAAAAAAAGGGAAATTCAGCCTTTCTCCATCGTTGATCAGCAGTACATGGATAGGGCTTACTTCTTGTAGCTAAAAATGGAAGAAAGAGCTCGAGAAGGAGGTGCTGTAATGAATTTACAGGCTTGCTGACTTGTAAAAAAAACAGTGATAGAAGAGGGAATATGGAGGAATTTGATAATGGAGAAGTGGGGGATGATGATGGGGATGGATGGGGCCAGTTTCTGGCTATCTGTGGGTGCTGTTCATGAGTTTACAGCAAAGAAAAATGATCATGAATGAAGAAAAACGAGCTCTTATTTATAGGAGAGGGGAGAGCTAGTACAAAAGGGAAAAGTGGAGTAGCACAAGACAAGTGTCCAGCCACATGTCATGAGATGTGACAAGTGGTGGGACACTTGGAAACTTGTGTGACAAGTGTCTTGACACTTGTCTCTTCTCTATGGCCTTCCTTTTTGGGTTGAATACTGTCAAGAATAGAAACAACCAAATTTAGTAAGCACAGTCAGAGTACAGAACTTACTATTTTTAGAACGACATCCCTATTTTTTAGGACTAGCATTTTTAGGCTAATTCGAGGCTCCTAAAATTTAGGGACCTCCTAAAATTTAGGGATCTCCTAAAATTTAGGGACCCCCCAATATGGGTATCATATGAAAGCTTTTTCCGTGTACATCGCAAAAATGGTATTCGAATCTTCATGTGACTTTCCTATGCAAAGAAATGTGCATTTCAAGCTTTTAGCCCACACATGCACATTATACAAGCATTTCATGATCATGCCATCTTGTTGATTGTAACTGTCTGTTCTGGTGGATCTAGCCCACACTTCAAGGCATCAATCCTTTCTATGTGCGAGTCTAACCCTGATATGCGTGAGTTCTAGTCACAGGCGCCCAATCGGGTCATATAGGTGGAAGTGTGAACTATCTTTTCTCTAACCCACCGCGTGGGTCCACCATAACCTATGACCACTCATCAGTGGCTAGCTCCAATGCACTTTTCTTTATATCTAATTAGTGCAAAGGAAATAAATTTAATAAATCATTATATAGACAAATTAATGAAAAAGGATACAAATTCTGTTTCTATAGAGTTGTGACAGCAAAAGAAAATAACAATTAGAACCAATATCAAATTCTATTGAAAACACAACATAAAAGAGAAACATAGAGGGGGGAAAGAAAGGAGAGAGAGAGAGAGAGAGAGAGAGAGAGAGATAAGCACTTTTGTTTCCTGCCCAAAACAACCTTTGCAATAAAACAACAATAACAATAAGAAACGACATCAAACCCTATTGAAAAAATAGCAAACGAGAGAAAATGCAAAGAGAGATGAGCACCTGTGTTTTGCCCAAAATCTAGAGCTGCATGGAGAAGAAAGTGCAGAGGTAAGCAAAATGCTAAAAACCCTGATTACTCTCACCAGGGAGCTTCAATGGAGACGAAAATTCACCAATATAGAGAAGAGAGGGAAAGTGGTCTGTTGCTCAACTTTTGGATCAAACTGATTTTGTGAGAGGAAAAAAAAAAGTGAAATTGAAAATTCTCCAAAAAAAAGGGATGAAATATGAGGTGAGAGAAACTCAAATTTTGTATACTATTCATTCTCCCTTTTTTTAAATCCCCCACTATCTATTTTTTTAATAAAAAACCCAAGATTTGGAGACAGAAGATTCACCCTCCATGGATGTCAATATCTAGCCTTCCTATTGGACAATCAAAAGGCCCACATCTTAAACTATATTATTTTTAAAGGCCCATTTGTAAGTTCATTTTTTTCCTAATGGATACAATCTTAACAAGGTAGACCTTGAAATCATCTTGGAAAGAAAAGCAAGCTAGAATGAATCCAACCCATTGTTTATTCAATTTGATTTGCAATTTAATCCGAACACGTTTTGTTGGTTGATGCAAGCTAAACTCTCCTATGCTCAGCTTGCCCCCCTCCAATCTACAGGTGATCCAAAAGATCAACAAAAGATGGAAAATTGCATGGTCCAAAGCTTAGTGGGACTTCAAATTTAGTCAAATTTGGCCCCATGTAATTCAATTGAAAATCTCCTATCTACTTTGGCTAATACTTCACAAGTGTCCAGACTTAAGAGAAAGCAAGGAGTATTAGTGTTAAAATAGGGATATGCCATCAATGTGGATGAGAATTGGAAACTCTCTCTCACATATTTATCAGTTGTGTTGATAACAATAACAATATGCATTGGCTCTATGCAGTGGTCAAACACTTTTACCTTATCAATTCAATTGGAAGGAACTGCTTCTGGGGAAATCCAACAGGCTACCCTTTGCACTTTGGACTTGTCTTAGGGGACTCTTCTTGTGGAACCTCTGGATTGGAAAGAATGCAACAGTTTTTGGGGAGGATTCAATTTTACTCAAACTAATAGAACTTTGGACTTTCTATCGCAAGTCTTGTGGCATGTGGAATTGATTGCAAAAGGCAACAATGCTAAAGCCGAAAGTGGCTGAATTCTCAGATATAATCTCAAGGATAAAGGATGCAGTGTTAACAATCTCCCCTCGAATGTAATTGCTAAAGAGCTGAGAGTTTGGATCAAGGAAAAGAAAGGGAAAGAAGACCCCTAGAAATTTAAAAAACTCATGATCCACTAGCAATGGTTATCCCAGCTTGAGCATCAAGAAGCCTTCTCTAGGCCATTGTGTTAAACTAAGATTATGTAGGACAATCGACGAGCACTGCATGATCCCACTGAGTATACCCTCATTAGTCACAATGCTCTTTTTTATGTAACTACTTATGGAACTCTCGTAGGCCCTCTAGTTGGCCGCGTCCCAATCCTTTTCTTTTGGATGGGCAACCTTTTCTTTACCTCTAGCTCATGGGCTTTGCTCCACTGATGTAATTATTTATTCTCTTCTATAATATAATTTACGCACATTCCATAGAAAGACTTGACTATTCCGCTTTTGGGTGCAAATAATTTAAATTATTCAATTCAAATATTGTGTGCTGGCCTGCGACGCATTGTTCGTTTTGCGACTCGCAGACGAGCGAGTCATTGCCATTGCGATAGCAAAGTTGGATCACAGTCCATGGAATACCTTACCGAGACGTTATGCAAGTGATGTTAACCTAACTGGCGACGTAAATAACCACATGTAACTCTTTTCAAAAACCCTCGGACCTTCTCTCAGCCGTGTCCTTGGGCAGCAGAGACAAGGTTGCAGCATATAGTGCTGAGTGAACCGTCTGAGAAAATATACCAGTGAGTCTTTCTGTCTAAGTGAATCTTCTGTCTGTCTGTACTATCGAAATTCACTGTGGAGTACAATTTCATGGTATCCACTTTTAAAACAGGTTCTATGCAGGGTCCTGAAGAGCATAGCAGAGTCCAGGCTTACCTGACCGTTATTCATGTTCAAATCATGTTACCAATCAGCTCTTGTTACTTAACCATCAACTTTCAATACATTTAGCGGTAGCTAATCTAAAGCCAATATGGAGCTTTTGAACTACACTTCGAGGAATTTCCTTCAACCCGCCCACTAGAAGCATTCCATCATGTTTCTTCGAATCAGCAAGAAAGCCTTATATCGACATACAGATTCTCACATCATGCTTAGCCTCCATATCAACATACAAATTCTCTTTTGTCTAAAGATTATACAAAATCTCTCACTTGATCCTGATACTCATCTCATTGGAGTACTAGAGAGTCCTCAGTTTAATAGAAATCGCATTCTTGGTTATACAGTAGAGTACAAAGAACAATACACCTTCCAAGAAGAAACTTTAGGACATTGACATCATCCGAACTGGAAAGGCAATTATTACAAGAACCACAAGCTCAAGCTTTGACTTACAAACGCTCTCAGAATACACACAGACCTCACATACAAGAAGCCCAAGGCAAGTTTTGAGGGGCAAAACACACTAATTCATGGATTTGAACTAGTTTGCCTATCTCTTGGTGGAATACTGACTCCCCCTTATGGGGCAAAACACACTAATTCATGGTTTTGAACTAGTTTGCTCATCTCTTGTTGGAATACTGATTCACCCTTGGAATCACAATGAGGAACCATTGATCAGTAAAGAACCATCAGTTTTTTCAGAAATGCTGCCAATCTGTGGCTCATCAACGTAGGTTGTGTATAACCTTCAAGATTCAAAAATCTTCCTTCCCTGGAATACCAGCTTGAGATCAGCTCGCTTGAATGATTACATGCATGCCTCCAGAGACTGAGTGAGCTCAACTGAAGAATTGCCCCTTTCAGATGGAGATCGGCTTGCATATCAGTGGCCAATTGGTCCCCCTGCATCTAAGGATTAACGTCACTCATCACATCAAGCAACTCAATTCTGGTGTTGATTATCCTGTTGTGAAGCTCAGAAGTTTGTGCGCGTAGTGGTTTTAAGTCTTTGTCAAGCTCTTCCATGTGCTGTTGCAGCCTCTTGATGAGGTTCTTGATCTCCTCCCTCTTGAGCTCTGGGAGAGGGAATTCTCCGAACAGAATTATAGCCTCAGTCACTTGGGTCAAGCGCTTCACAATGCCAACAATTTGATCTAGCTCCCACAGGCTGCCATGGCTGCTGCCACCCTTTGCCCGCTTCCTCGTCTCTTCCTGCACCCGCTCCTGCAGATGCGCGAGTGGCAATGCCCACATGAAGGACCGCGGGTGGTTGAAGGATATGACCGGGCTTCTCTCTGAGAACGGCAACGCAGACAAAACCGTGCTGAGGAAGAAGACGCACACCACATTGAAGGCATAAATGGCAGCACACAAGCTCTCCTCAACATCCACGGCGGAAACCCTTGGGATAGCAAGGCTGGCACGGAGGCTTTTGATGAACCACGAGTTGGAGAGACTGTGTCTACGCGATGGGTTGCCATGCCAGGACCTCCATCTCTGGGGCTCATGGCTGGCTTCTCCGCCGCAGTCCGTGTGTCCGAGAGTAGAAGAGCCTCTGAGGGGCGTGTGGCTGACATCGTCCTCTTTGTCATGCTCCACGAAAGCCTCAAGATGCGTTAGGGCTTTCTTAGCCCTTCTGACTTGTCCTTGGGAAAGGAGTCCTGTCTGCTTGGAAGATGATAACGATGATGATGATGGTGGTGGTGAGGTTGCCAAGGCCTGCACCACAATGTCCAGCAAGCCTGAGACACTCTCGACGGCGTCGATCCGCTCCTTGATGGCGCGGGAGATGTCGAGCATAGTGATGCTGTGGCTGAGGAACTCGTCCACCATGCGGCCAGGGCCGCGGCCAGCGCCAGCGCTGTGAGGGAGGGAGGAGCCGCCGCGGTGGCTGGAGACTAGGGTTTGCAGGTCGGCCTGCGTGGAAAGGAGGAGGTCCATGGCGTGCCTGAGGAAGGGGAGGGTGAGGCAGGGGGAGTCGTCGAGGGGGGGCAGGAGAAGGGAGAGGCGCTGGGCGAGGTTGCCCTCGAAGGCGTTGTAGAGGTACAGGAGCTCCGAGGAGGAGGCATCATCAGAGGGGCACGTCGCATGGAGGACAGGAGCCACCGCAGAGGAGCTGTGGTGCGAGGCAGGCTGCAGGGCGTGAAAGAAGGAGCCGATGGAGGAGAAGAGGGACGAATGATGATGGTGGTGGGATGATGCAGACGCTAGTTGCCTTGCGACAGGCATGGCTCTCTTTCCCCTGGGGTTCTGGTTGAAGAGGGGAAGCTGCAGAGAAGGAAACCAGGGGAGGCTGGCGCGCGGGGGGGAGAGAGAGAGAGAGAGAGAAAGAGAAGGAGAGAGGAGGAGGAAGAAGAAGAAAAGAGAGAGAGCGCAGTCAACCCCAGAACTGTAGAATGGGCAAAGAACTCTCGAGTTTATGGCTGCTGTATGGCTCGAATGAGCGTTGACGAGAGAGGTAGAATTGGTCTTCTAGAAAAGATAGAGAGAAAATGAGCGGCCCTCCCACTTTGGATTAGAACGTTAGAGCGCACCACCCTAAGAGCTGGGTCGCGCGACCATTTGCAGTGTCAAGCGTTTTCAGGCTAACATTGCACTTGCGCCATAGGTAGGAGTGTAAATCAGCATATTCGAGCATGACGCTTATTTACGGCGAGAAGCATATGATAGCCATTGTTTGTCTCACTGAGCAATCAAATGACCCATGCCAATCAAACGTGTTACCTTTGCAACCACTGCTTACCTAGCCTTAAGAAGTGTGTTTCTACATGGTTTTAGCAAGAAGAGCAGTAGGTTTATGAAACCCAACTATCCCCAAACCCTCATTGTGCAACCAAGGGTTAGTGGCCAGAGTGGCATTCCACTCACACCACTACTAACCCTCACTGCACCCCAACTCTAAGTCCCTCGACCTGCATGTCAAAGTTAAAATTCCATGCACAAATTGAAGCTTAAACGAACTAACATTTCATAAGGATTGAAGGGGTCATTCCGTTTTGTCAAAGTTGAAATTCCATTCTGGTATTCAATAGGGATTAAAGGGGAGAGCGATGTTAAAAAATTTGGAGCAAGAAGGAAAGAAGAAGTCGAGCCAATCTATGATTGGATGATCATCACATCCAGAAACTTGATGAAGTTAAGAGAGTACCCTCATTTTTAAAGGGTAGCCCCACTTGGCATGCTAACAAGTCTATTGACTTGAAAGAATACCCATTCACACACATAGAAGTCTACACTATCTTAAGTTGTGCTAGTTAATTGACATGCACGTGTCTAGGTTCTTAGGATTCAAGGAAATAAAGCGAGCTAATGTAATAATGTACTTAGAGCCCCACCAAGCAATAGGTCAATTGACTTGCCAACCCTGGCATAGGGTTGGGTAGCCAAAGTTATTGTCAACAACTAAAGAGGCATTACTGATCGAGCAAACTAGATTAGAGGTGGTCAAAGAGACCCTTCTTTGATTCAATCATTTTGGTCAAGGCACAAGGCATCTAAAAATGATTACTTGTGATTTAGAGGCAAGTCAAAGCTTGCAACAAAAATTGTTGCAAAAGGTGTCAAAGCATAGCTTGACTTATGGGACTTGGGGAGGCTAATTTGGAAACCCTATGATAGGGTCGAGGTGGAGTTTAATCTAATCAATAGAGTGGAGATGGCTCCAATATGTTTCTCAAGAAAGAAGGAATTTTAGCCCACCTCACCACCTTTAAGGAGGGGAAGGACATTATCTTTGATATAAGAGGTATACACACAAGCTCAAACACAACTAGTCCAATCTTTTTTTTTTGAACAGCTCTATGAAGATTTGGTCTAGAAGATACAAGAGAGTGTATGGATGTCCATGCCTTCAAACAAGACCAAAGGCTACTTATGGAGACACAACTCATGTCTTCTTGCCGAGCATGCATTTCCAAAGCTTCCAACCAAGAAGAGAGCTGGAAAGTTTAGGCAACTAAGCCCAAAATGTCTTTTTTGTGGTCAAGAAGAAGAATGTGTATTCATCTTTTTTGGGAGTGCATTCTTATGAGGAAGATTTGAAGGTGCTTTGAGAAAGTTATGAGTAAAGTTGGCCTTTACAACATGATTAGAAGCTTTGTTGGGTGATAGGGGAAGCATGACACCTAAAAATTGGAAACTTTGGGTGGTAATAAGGAGAATAGTCAAATAAGGAATGTGTGGGTTGTTAGAAAGAAGAGGATGTTGGAGAAGCTCCTTAAGGATGTAAAAGGGGTTTTGAATGCTCTCAAGGGGTATAGGATAGCTTATATGATAGATGCAAGGCTTAAGGATATAAAAGGGGTTTTCAATGCTTCCAAGGGGTATAGGGTAGCTTATAGGATAGATGCAAGGCTCTTTAGCAACTTTCGATATAACCTCATGGATGTTGTGCATAATAAAAATGGTTACATTATTTTTTAAAAAGAAAGATAGAGGTGTTGCGAGTATATGGCTTCAATGGCTAGATAGTGATGAGATTTAGTAAAAAGTAATATTCAATAAAGCTAGCATGGAAATTCCTAATTGACTAGGGCAAAAAGTTAGAGTGTCAATTTAAAAAACCACATCTAATTCTGGTGACAAAGCTATCCCAACTACACGTTATGCAACTCTATTGACACATAAGACTATGCCCCTTCCTCCTAGTGACCAATCGATGAGCTTCATGTCCTCAACCAGAGAGAGAGAGAGAGAGAGAGAGAGAGAGAGAGAGAGAGAGAGAGAGAGTGTGTGTGTGTGTGTGTGTGTTGCAAGTAATGACAAAGAGAAGAAGAAAGTATTAGATGGCAGTGATACATCTATTAGTTATTCTGTTCTTGATGGAGACTCTAGTGAGTTTGGATGTTGAGCTTGGTATTCCTTTAGTCGAAACATAATGTATATAGAGAATATATGTTAATATAAAGACTCCATTGATGAGTGATCCAGTGGTATGGCAAGTCTCACACGGTGAGATAACCTATTAGAAGGTTTGGTTTTGAGGGTTATGTAGCTCACTATTATGATTATATGGTAAAGGTAGTTGAGGATGTTGAGCCCACTTCTTTTGAGGAGACTATTGGTCATGCTCATTGGGATGTAGTAATGGATAAGGACTTGGAATCTAGTATTAGTGCTCAAGGGTAAGAAATCTACTGACTGTAAGTGGGCTTGTACAATAAAGCATAATGTAGATGGTTCTATTAGCATGTATAAGGCCAAGCTAATTACAAAAGGCTATACACAGACATATGGCATAGACTATGAATACATATTTGGTCTAGTTACTAAGATGGAAATTGTTAGATATATGATTGCTTTGGCAACAACCAAAGGTTAGAGTTTATAGGAGATGGATGGAAGAATATCTTCTTACATAGTTATTTGCAAAAAGAGGTGTATTTGGAGCAGCTAGTAGGTTATGAGGATTTTAGAGCATCCCATGTATGTATACATATTAAAGAAGGTACTCTATAGACTAACACAAGCACTTGGAGTATGGTTTGACAAGATTGGAGAGTATTTTGTCAATTTTGGCTTTTATGTTTCTAAAGCAAATCACTTACTTTATGTGAGGAAAGGCAGTGCAAGTTTGGTCGTCATAGTCATGTATGTGGATGACTTGATTATTATAGGTAATAGTGATAGTTGAGTTGATAATGTCAAGAGCCTTTTGAAGCGAAAGTTTGAGATAAAAGATTTGGCTGATTAGAGGTACTTTCTTGGTATTGAGATTATCAGATTTGAGGATGGTATATGGCTATCCCAAAGGTAGTATGGCTTGGATATGATGTCATGTAAGCCTCTTCTAGTGCCATTGGAGCAAAATGTAAAGTTGATTGTTGATGTTGGGGATGAGATAGAAGACCCTACTATGTTTAGGAGAATAGTAGGGAGTTTGATCTATCCATCACAAGACCATACTTAAACTATGTTGTTGGGCTTATGAGTTAGCTTATACAGGTACCTTGGAAGCCTCATTTGGATGCAATTAGATGCATACCTTGGAAGCCTCATTTGGATACAATTAGATGCATATTGTGATATTTGAAGTCCATCTTGCATTATGGAATTTTTATTGAGGTAGGTAAGGATGTATAAGTATTAGGATTTATAGATACAGATTGGGTTGTTAGCATATCTTGCAGGTGAAGTGAACATGTCGTGGCATGTTCTTTTGTCTCCTTACTTACTAAAAACAAATTTATAGTTACTTTGAAAGTTCAATCAAATTCTTGGGCGCATGACAATGCCCTTAGAGCCACATTGCATGTATATTAGCAATGGGAATGGGGGAGCAATAACTCCTTGTCACCTTGTCGCATGAGGCAATTAAGGGGGAATTGGAGATTTCTTTCCCTTCTGTCACCTTGTAGATCTTTGAAGAAAACAAGGTGTGAAGAAAGGGGTAGTGTGATCAACAAACCATGGTAGGCAAAGATTCTCCTCATAGAATCATGCCAATCATATTTTTGCAGCTGAGCTTAAAAATGCACATTAAAGCAGAGTGCGCTAATCTTGCCATGGTCTCATTGTGGCAAAGTGCATTGTACATTTTCACCATCATTGACATGGGTAGTGCCACTCGCAGGGTCTATACTTATTAACATTGAAAGGAAAGGTGATTATAATTTGAGTAAGTAAGAAGGAACCAGGGCATGCCACAACACGCAAACTGAACTTATTTGACTTCTAAAAACCTATGGTAGGTCAACGCATGGCCATACTCTAAGTTGAAGTTCTAACCCTTATATGTGATCCAGCTCTCAACATATCAACGGCAGAATGATACACAACTGGCGGCTAGCCTGCTCTTCAGGAAAGCAGGGAGTTGATGGGAAGGGCGGCGGGCCCCACTTTGATCACGCTTATTCTGGATTATATAATTTATTATTATAAATTGTTGTGTGAAGGCTAATTAGTCATGATTCAGGACTGGTTATAATTCTTAAATAGCTTCCGAAGACATTTGAGCACGTTGAAGAATCCGTACACAATGATCACGAGTCACCGGTGACGCGGGGCTGCTCCCTTTTACCCGGTCCGTGAAAGGGACCTCTTCGGATAATGGCGAATCATCAGTTTTTATTTTTATTAACCGCCTTCACAGCTCGGACTCCGGACTCGGGAGTCGGGAGTGCTTCGTGCTGCCTCCAGACCCCGTTCACATCGAGTCCCCCAAAAAACCGCGTTCACATTGAGTCGCGGCAAAAGCCCCCCCGGGCCTCGAAACCGGGGTGGGTTGTTCGTTTGTCTTCCGGTGTGCGTGCTTTCCGTAGCCCATGTTCACATTGAAAGAAACCTTTGCTTATTTCGTTTGGGTGCTCCCAAAGCCCCTGTTCACATTGAATCTTTGCCCAAAAAAAAAAGAAAAAAACTAGGCGTAGCTTTGTTCCCCCCCTTTTGATCTTTCTTTAAAGCGGTAATTTGTATTAAAAGAGAAGAAATATTTACAATGTGGGGGAGGGGGTTCTCAGCCCACAACAAAAAGTTCTATGCTTATTTCAACCATACTTCTCCTACACTCGCATTTCAGAAACCGAGGCCCAATATACAATTGTCAAAGACCAGATTAACTCAAGTGAGATTAATATAATCTACCGCCACATTTAAAAAAACTTGAGTGAGAATCATATCATCATTGGTCTTTTTTTTTTTTTTTGAAAAGGTGAGAAACCTTGGACTAAAACATTCAAGAGGTAAAATAATTATGTATATTGAAGGCGAAATTACACTAAAGTTAACTTCTTTATGAGCACTGAAATTTATCTTAAGTACCATGCATATTTTTTTCAGAATAATGCGAACACTGATGCTATAGTATCCAGAGAAGTAAATCTACATCGTTTTTCATTTCATTGACAAGAAGTTTAATATGAGGATTAGGATCTCAAAGATGTTAACATTTTATTGAGAGCTTTCAAGGCGTGGCAAAGTCTTTATGAAGGTAATACCATGTTTGGGTTAGGAGGGGTGGGAGGGGAAAAAAAGCAAAACAAGTTTGCAAGCATGGAGACAAAGCATTTGTTTACCAAGACATCATGTTGGAAAGCATATTACAAGCAAGAAGATATATTGAAAGATGCAAATGATCATGTGATGAATGCTCCTAGAATGGCCATCATGATTTGCGTTTAGGGAGTGGTTGTGGTAGAAATTGCACGTGGCGAGGTATTATAAAACAACTTATAAGTTATTAATTAACAAATGGTTTAGGGGAGGAGAAGTAGGAAAACACTTGAAGCACGGGGGGGGAATGTGGACAAATTGGAATGGAAAAGGGAAACGCCCAAAACGACCTGCTTTGGGATGCAAAATAAATAGGCATGTTTCTGTCATGGCTTTTTGTCAAATGCGTTTTTTGAGTTGCCTTTCTGCTGGCGAGTATTGACTGACGGGCAGGGGGTAACACCCACCACCTTTCACAACGATTGCAATTTGCCATTTTTGATTCCTTTAATCTTTAAAGAAAGCTACTGCTGGCCCCGAGAGGGGGGGGTTGGAACCTTTGGTAGGGGCCCGGGGGAACAAGGGCGTGGACCTTTTCCTTTATTTTTACAGGAAATCCAGTGAACACGACATATTTCTTTTAGATATTCCGGGCTGTATAGCCTGTACACCTTTGACTGGATCTCCCCTCGTATATATATATATATATATATATATGTAGAAATGCATATGATTGTGAAACCTGTCACAAAAGGACGAGAGGCCAGCTCATGAACAGGGCCTCCCCTCCAGCTTGCCTCTCGTCACGAGTCCCGAACCCGCCACCTCTCACTCTGCTGCCCATACTCACTCACGTCTTAATCAAGCCTCACCTGTAAATTCCAATTCATTGGACACTACACAAGACAGGTCACAGAAATATCATCTTCATGGCGAATTTGAAAAATACTCAACAAGAATCAGGATAAATGAAAACTTGGGTCAACCATCTCTTATTACCCTCTAACTTGGGTCAACCATCTCTTAGAGCCGTGTCGCATGCCCCATTGTGTAGTGGGGGTTATTGAGTACCACTCCCCCTACTACGCCATGGTCACACCAGATGCGGGATCAGGAGAGTAGGGTTACCATAACCCGCTATTGCCCCTGCAAACACTTGTCAGGAAGTGAGTTCCAAGAGAACATCAGTGGGGTTAAGAACGCCTATTGGTCGAAAAGGGCAGAAATGCAAAAAGCTGTCAGGGTTGTAGGATGATGCAGACCAATCAAACACACCTCTCTAACACACTCTACAATACCTTTCCACTTGCTTATCCCAAGTGCAACACCACGACAATGGTTTTTGAGGGGAACCCCACAATCCCTATACGAGGTGCGACACGACTCTTATTACCCTCTCCTATTTTGTCAATATAATTTCAATTTCATGCATTAAAACAAACTTGGTTCAACCATTTACTTTGATTTTCTTTTTGTTCCTTTCAATGAGTGTCCAGAGAAGGCATTTTTTGAAAGTAGAACCAATACATACAAAATCCTTACATTTTAACAATTTGCTAAATTTCCCACAGTTTTTGTATGGTTTCCTATGGACTTTTAAAAAAAATTGCCCTTTCAAAAAGCTCAAAAAGTATTGAGAACATTCCTTTGGAGCTTCAAGCCAATTTGGAGATGGCATTCCACATTGTACGAAGTGATAACCCCTCTAAGGAAGAAAGGAGGTGGCCTTAGACTTCAAAAACTCAACTCCAAACCTCGAAGATTTATCTTCAAATTACTTCTATGTGCATGGGGATACAAACCATGGGCTATCATGGTTAGACACTTGATTTAGCCAGGCAAAGGTTCCATGGGGCAATTGGCTAAGCCTTACTTGGGAAGACAAGACAATTGCCACAAGTGTGGTGATCAAGATACTTCACCTTGATTGCCTATGGAACAAATATATCCGAGAAAACTGCTAGCAAAGGATTAGTCAAATGGATAGATTTATAGGACATTGATAAGAAACTCATGGAGCCTAACGATGGAGTTACTCACTTTAGATCAACCGAAAAGGAAATGACTAGGGATTGTGCTATAGACAAAGAGAGAAAAGTGATAGCCAAGATCAATAAGATCAATGACCGATGTTCCTTGTCATTTTTCTAGGATGTCCCTCACAGGCTAATCCTCAAAGCTAGTCTTTGAAAACATAAGCCAATGACACAAATTTTTTAATACTTATACAATGCTTTACATCCACACACAGAGAGAGAGAGAGAGAGAGAGAGAGAGAGAGAGAGAGAGAGAGAGAGAGAGAGAGAGAGAGAGAGAGAGAGAGAGAGAGAGAGAGAGAGAGAGAGAGAGAGAGAGAGAGAGAGAGAGAGAGAGATGCTCTACCTATATGCTGCATGAAAAGACGATGCAGATCCATGGAAATGAGGTCAAGGAACTCCAAATTCTTCACACATGCGAAAGGGGTCCTAAGCTTTTTATAAGACCTTATATGTGTTAAGCTTTAAAATCTTAAAGGATAAGCTTCTTCATGTAGATATATGTGTTTACTTTTTTGGGAGGTTATCATGGCAGTGATGCCAAAATGGAAGGTAGCAACACTAGTGTGATGAGGATGGAGACATGAAGGGCCATTTTGAGCAGCGTGCATTGTATTGCATGCGAAAGGGGTCCTAAGTTTTTTATAAGACCTTATATGTGTTAAGCTTTAAAATCTTAAAGGATAAGCTTCTTCATATAGATATTTGTGTTTACTTTTTTGGGAGGTTATCATGGCAGTGATGCCAAAATGGAAGGTAGCAACACTAGTGTGATGAGGATGGAGACATGAAGGGCCATTTTAAGCAGCGTGCATTGTATTGCTTTTAAAGCACAATTGTGAATTATGGTGATGTAAGGGCTTGAGATGAGAGATATGGAGAGGTGCTCATATGCATGCCAACTTGGAGAAGAGGACAAGATTGGTGGATGTGAGTGGAGGTATTGGTGCTAACAACAATCTAAGGTGGGCTTAAGGAAGAGGGAATGACGAGTAGGAGGTTGTGAAGAATCATCGAGTGGAGGTGGCAATGTTGGAGATTGATAGAAGTGAAGATGCTATCATCATGGTGTAGTTGGTTGAGGACTTAAGGTAGAATGAGAGTGATTGCATGAGGAAGAGAGAAATTGAAAGATGACAATTGCTTTGTGTCTAAGGCCTGACAATCTTGTGGAGTGTTCATGGAAGTGTGAAGGCTACTCGAGGGTTGGTAGTGACTTGTGCAAGATCAATGAGAGACTTCAGAGTTGAGGTCTCTTCGATGAACTCATTGAGAGCTTCTACTTACCCACTACTCTAGGTGTGATTGTGGAGGAGTGTGATGTTGATGCTATTGATTTGTGAGCCTTGTGTCAAGAGTATAACACACTTGCAAGACGATTATGAGTATTAAGCATCTATTATGCCTAACAACGAGAGTTATTTCATATTTATGATACTTGAGGTGATGCCTATTCTTAAGAGTTTCCCTCTTGGACTTATTGACATCCATTTCATCTTTGAGTTTGTTATATTGTGGACATGCCCTTATAGACCATGGTCCACCTAATCATGGCCCAAGAGTGTGATGTTGTACGCAACTTGGAGCCATATTATGGTTGCATTTTCTATCTTATGTGAACATCAAACCCTTTAAGTTGCTAACCAATGCCAAATTGTGGTAGCATGTTAACTTTCGGATTGGAGTTGTTTATAGATTTTAGTGTTGTAGGGTTGTGCTCTGGGTGTTATTCCATTTTGTGTATCCTACTAAAGCTACTACAAAGCAATGTTGTAAGCCTTGTTTGAACCAGGTGTTATAATCACAATCTTTAATTGATATTCAAACATACCATGTACATGTGTGCACATACACACACATGCACATCAAATTGTCCAAACCATGCCATAGCTCTAAAGGCTTAGCATTGATTGTGGGGTTTGGACAATTTGATGTGTTCACAATCTTAGTAAACCGCTCAAGTAGCAGGGATTCAAGTTTTGTTTCTTCCCATCAAATAAATCATTGTGCTCTAAAATCCTCTCCTACCACCCTGTTGTGAGCCTTGTTTGAACCAGGTGTTATAATCACAATCTTTAATTGATATTCCAACATACCATGTACGTGTGCACATACACACACATGCACATCAAATTGTCTGAACCATGCCATAGCCCTAAAGGCTTAGCATTGATGGTGGGGTTTGGACAATTTGATGTGTTCATAATCTTAGTAAACTACCCAAGTTGCAAGGATTCGAGTTTTGTTTCTTCCCATCAAATAAACGATTCTGCTCTAAAATCCTCCCCTACCCCCCCACCCAAGTCCTATCCATTTTAAGCCCATACTTGCTTTGTATAAACCCATTTTCACATTTCTTTTACCTTGTCTCTAATGGAGAATTTGAACCTTCATGTATTTAGCAAACACAATTTATAATTTAGCAAGCTATGATTTTTGGGGATATGTCGTAAAGATTTCTAACTATTAAACATCTAATAAAAGATGGTTGAAGACTTGATCTATGAAGTGTGCTTTGTGCCTAAATATGGCTTTTGAACAATCTACATAGCTAAGTTTTTTTCATGACTAGGATTACTATATTATCCTTAGACAAACTAGCAGTTACCTTGGATGCTCTTGGCTAACCCTCCAAGTTACATAAAGGTGTAACAATCCTCTAGCTTTAGTTAGTTGATGGTAGTAAAAAACCCTTTTTCTAGAGTTAGCTCTCCCTATCTCATCTCCTAGTTAGCCTAGCCTAGAAATGTTGTTGACTTTTGTTCTCCCCACATACTTTCACACCTTGCACCATAGTCGCTCATCTCGATTATGTGCCTCTGCTCCTTGCTAAGCCATCCTCATTCTTATGAAGGATTGCTGGCCCACATAGGTGATAGACCGTTATGCATAGCTTGGATGTACATGTATTGGACTTGCAAACTCAACACCGCGGCCATGGCTACTAGTTCACAACCTTCCAAGTACAAGCATGTAGAAAGCATGAAGATTTTTGTAACAACTTGGAGCTAAAATTGTGTCTGAAAAGATGATAAACTTAAATTCACGAATCCTAGTAATTAAAATAAAAGCTTAGCGTATTAACAACCATCATCCCAACAACGACATCACCATCTCTCTCACTGCCATCCGTGTCGTCATTGACATCCAAAAGCTCTATCTCCTGCTGTGCTCATGAACTTTGAAAGGGGACATGACCACAAAAAGATTGATTATGATCATATTTCAAACTAGGTTTACACATATAGTGAAAGGTGAGAAGGATTGAAGCTTGCACGTGAGAGCTATGGCGGGAGAGCAAGACCAAGAAAGAGAGAGACAAGAAATGGGAACTCCAACAACCACAATGTGTGGTCGGACCTTCCTTTATTCAAACTGTCACTAAAAGAATAAAGAATAAGTGACTGTGACGGGCGTCTGCCACCTGCAGTGTGCAGTGGCGGGTACTGTCAGTGTAGTAATACATGGGCGGCTAGGTGGAGGCGCATTTACCTCCAACAAACCTCCCACTTAAAGGTAAATCTGCCCCAGTGAGAGAGAAAAAAGAAAAGATAGTACAACATATACACATGTACAACGGGATGAGAAAAAAGATATCATCTCATCCAATGCCCATCAATCTCCTGAGGAAGGCAAAGCGCTCGGTAGTGAGGCTTTTCCTAAGCAAGTCTGTAGGATTCTGCTCAGTTGGAATCTTGACAAGGTCAACAGACTTGTCCTCAACGACCTTGCAAATGAAGTGATACCTCACCTCAATATGTTTCGTCTTTGCATGGAAGATAGGATTCTTGGCCAATTGAATGGTACTCATAGAATCCGAATGCAGTGTAGGCATAACATCTGTCATACCAAGGTCTGCAATCAAACGGCCTAACCAGATAGCCTCCTTACAAGCCTATGTGGCTGCAATATACTCGGCCTCTGTAATAAAAAGGACCGTACACTTCTGCGCCCTGGACATTCAAGAGATAGCCCCTCTAGCATAAGTGAACACATAGCTAGAAGTGGACTTCCTACTATCTGCATGTCTGGCATAATCAGAGTCAGTGTACCCCACGACTCCTGTATCCTGGCTGCCATAACAAAGACACATATATGTTGTGCCTTTAAGGTACCTCATGATACCCTTCATAGCATTCCAATGTTTCTTGCTAGGTGTAGCCATATAATGTGCCACAACCCCAACTGCAAAAGCAATATCTGGACGGATGGCTATCATGGCATACATAAGACTGCCCACGGCTGATGCATAGGGAATCTTGGCCATCTCAGCCCTCTGCTCATTTGTCTGCGGACAATCGGTGTGTGAAACCTTCACATGAGAAGGTAATGGACATCCAATAGGCTTAACATCCTGCATGCGAAAGCGCTCAAGGACTTTATAAATGTACTCCCTCTGTGACAGATAGAGTTATCCCTAAGATCTATCGTGCATAATGCTCATACCAAGTATATGAAAGGCATGTCCCAGATCTTTTATCTCAAAGCTCTTCTTGAGTTGAGCCTTAAGAGTATCTAGCTCCTCATGAGCTGTCTTTACTAGAAGCATGTCATCCACATAGAGTACCAAAATCAGTAAAGAACCATCATGGACTTTCTTCGTGTACAAGCACGGATCCATAGCACTGTGGCTGTAGCCTTGTGATTGCATGAATGCATCAAACTTATGGTACCATTCCCTAGGTGCCTCCTTCAAGCCATATAGACTCTTCTTTAGCTTGCACACTAGGTGTTCCCTGCCAAGGTCTGCAAAGCCCTTAGGCTGCTCCATGTAAATCTCATCATGCAAGTCCCCATGTAGAAAAGCCGTCTTGACATCCATCTGGTACAAGTCTAGGTCAAGCTATGCAACCAAGGCCAAGACTAAGCGTAGGGTGGTCATCTTGACCACAGGAGAAAAGACTTCATCAAAGTCAACACCATGCTCTTGCTTAAAACCCTTAGCAACCAATCAAGCCTTGTATGCTAGCTTGGGGTGTCCAGGGGTACTTTTCAGTTTGTACACCCACTTGCATGGCAAAGCTTTCTTACCTTGAGGCAAGGAAACCAAATCCCAAGTCTGATTCTTATGCAATGAGTCAAGCTCAGACTGCATAGCCCTCTCCCAAGAGTGCCAATCGCCTTGGTGCATAGCCTCATCATAAGTGGGAGGCTCTCCTGCATTTGTAACTAGTACATAATCCATAGAGAGCGCAAAACGGTCAGGAGGTTGTCTATCTCTAGTAGAACACCTCAATCCAGGCTCTGCTGCCTGACCGACATCTAGACTAACATTAGCATGTCTAACATCTGGGCCATGAGCATCAGGTGATGCTGCACACTGTCTAGCTAGCCGTGGAGCGGGCTGAACGGGAGCAGGTGGCTCCTCCTGAAAGATAACTTTGCGTACCTCAACCACTTTTTTAGGCTACACATACATTTTATCCTCATGAAAGATGACATCATGGCTGCGGATTGCATAGTCAGTAACCCATCTCTCCTGCATCTCCATAGCCAATGAAAATGCATTTGACACTTTTAGGATCCAACTTATTGCATTTGTCCTTGGGCACATGGCAGAATGCCTTACAGCCAAAGACACGCAAATGATCATAAGAGGGGGGTTTGCCTGCCCATACCTCCTTTGCAACCTAAAAGTCAATGCCACTGCCAGGTGACCTGTTAATGAGATACACTACAATAGTAACTGCCTCAGCCCAAAAGTGTTGTGGTAAGCCAACCTGGCTAAGCATGCTCCAGACCCTTTCTTGAATGGTCCTATTCATGCGTTCAGCCATACCATTTTGGGGTAGGGTGTAAGGGGCAGTCAACTGATGCTTAATACCCCGCTCATCACAAAACTGCTCAAAAGCACGTGATACATACTCACCCCCATTATCTGATCTTAGGCGCTTTAGCCTTTTTCCAGACTGGTTTTCTGCCAATGCAAGCTAACGCTGAAATGTGCCTAAGACATCGGATTTTCTATTTATGGGATAAGCCCAAACCTTACATGAGTAATCATCTATGAAAGTAACAAAGTACTTTGCCCACCAAGTGACTGACATGGCATGGGCCCACATACATTTGAGTGCACATGAGCCAAGGGCTCACCCTTGCGTTTTTTACCAGACTTTTTATGTGTATTTCTAGTCTACCTGCCATACAAACAATGATTACAAGAATCAAAATGCGAAGAGTCAAAAGGCGGAAGATACTGCAAAGCACGAAGCATTTTCATTCAATTAAGAGACATATGCCCCAAATGAGCATGCCAAAGGGATACATGGGGAATAGAACCCACAGACAAAACATGATCCAATGTAGCTCCTGATACAAGTAAGGGATAGAGGCTACCAAATTTGGCATCTCTTGCAAGTACAAGCCTGCCACGAGTAATCTTCGATGCAGAGTCTCCAAAAGACACAAAATACCCTGCGTCATCAAGTTGTCCAGCTGACATAAGGCTGCGTGTCAACACAGATACATGGTGTACATCATGTAAAACAAAAGAACTGCCAGAAGGAAACTGCAACCGAACATCTCCAATGCCCACAATGTCAAGAGACATGTCATCACCAAGACGCATAGAACCAGACATGGTACGATAGGTATGAAACCAATCTCGATAGGGTGTCACATGAAAGGATGCACCTGAATCCAAGAGCCAACACTGCGCATACATAGAATGTATCTCAGAATTTTGTAAGGCATCACATGAAGAAGTTACAAGTATGTAATCATCATCTGAATCGGTGGTATGCATGACATTAACCTCTTCTATCTTCACACTGGACTTTGCAGGTACAATACTGTGCTCAGAAGACTTTTCCTGCACTTTTTTTTCCCTTTTCCTTGCGCTTATCATCACACATTTTATGGCACTGTGGCCTAATATATCCTACTTTCCCACAATAATGACAGGTAAGATTAGACTTCCGTCCACGGTACTTGCTGCGATCACATGACTTGGACCTGGACTTCTGAGAGTCCCTGGTCTTATGATCATTATCATGCCTGCCATTTCTGCCACCTCTAACGGTCAATGCATGTGAAGAGTGGTAAGCATCATTGTTTCTCCTGTTGATTTCCTCAGTCAATAAAGCACTCTCAACATCTTTGATTTTCAACCCATCAAGATTGTTCGCGCATATGGTAGTACAGAAGACATCCCATGATTTAGGCAAGGTGCCAAGCAAAAACAACGGGTGCAAGTTATCTTTGAACTCAATACCCTCTGATAATAGACTCTTCATGATAGCATGAAACTGATTGAAATGAGATGAAAGGAAGGTCCCCTCCTTCATGCGAAGGTCCATTAACTGCTTCAGCCAATACATCTGTGATGCAGGACTCTGCCGCGCATAAAGTTCCTGAATCTTCTCCCATAAATCCCATGCACTCTGATTCTCATATTCAACAACATTACGATGGACCTCTTTTGAGAGTGACAAAATAATGGTAGACTTGCATAGCTCATCAACTTCCATCCAAACATCATCATCCATATCCTCAGGTTTGACACCTTTGAAATGCAAGGGTTTAATCTGCAACTTCTGTACCAAAACTTGTCATATTTGGGACTTCCAATACCCATAGTTGGTACCATCCAACTTGGAAATGTTAAAGAGAGTTGTGTCTTTCAGATGACCAGCCATACTGTCCCAAATCAATACAAAAAGGCAAAATTGCAAGTTGTTGTAATTAGCAAAAAATGCACTAAAACCACTGCTATAACTGGCTGAAAGAGTGGATTTTATCAAGAGAGGCACCTGTCCACCAAATATGACAAAGATAACATTAAATAGTAAGCATTACCCTCAGAGAAGTGCTCAAAATCTGCAGATTTTAGCTTATTGTAATAAATGACAGATTTTAGTAAATGAGAGCTAACTGTGCCAGAAGCGGATCCCAAGTCAATCATATGCTACCAATACCATAACCAGCATCATGCAGGCATAACATAGGCATATGATAGTTGATAAGCATGAATCCAACACCCAAACTTGTCATGAAATATCTGCCACCCAGTGAGTAGGCACACCTCCCAGTCAACGGAGCAAAGTGTGCCTGCCACTACTAAGGCTTGACAAAAGTAGGTGTCAGCTCACAAGGAAAGGTACCCAAGTCAAAGAGTCAGCTCATAAGCATTGGAAGTAACTAAGACATATGAACCATGCATCATCCCAAAGGGTAAGAAATCCCAAATAGTCTCAAAAGCTCAAATAGCATAGACCGCCTGCTCAATGTCTATCAAGCATCCAAAGACACTCCCACTAGCACAAATGCCATAAATATCAAGCAACAAAGCTTGAACAAAGCATGTACAAGCACTAGTGACAAGTGTCCAATATCAAGCATCAATGAGACATCCCAGATATGGAGGCGGTGTGACATCCATATGTAGCATCCATAGACATCAAGTATATTCCAAAATAAACTCTGGCAAGCCAATAAATCTCCAAAATATGCTCCATATTATTGAATGTCAAGCCCAAGTAAAGCTCCAATAGCATCCAAGCTCAAACAATGTAACTGACATAGGTAGGTGGCATAAGCATAAGTGCATGTCCAAAGTAGTCAAGCATAGATCGATAAGTGCCAAGATACATCCAAGATAAATATCTAAATGCTATGAAAAGTGGAGCTCAAGCTCAACAAATGATTAAGAAGCAATGTTGAACTCTTTTCCAATCCCTGATGGTCAATACATCAATGTACATCTCCAAGGCATGACCTGAATAGCATAGGCATAAGCATACATGAGTAGAATAGCTTTAGTCCAACTATTTACAGCAGACATTCATTGCTCCAGACTGAGTATTTCAGGCCTCAAATCAGTACCAAAATGATGGCAATCCATTAACATAGCATCTCCATACATGTAGACATCATTCGGACATCAATATGCATCAAGTGATCAATCCCGGTAAGCATAGAATTCAAGAGATAAGTGCTGCCCTGTTTTGGCCAGATCTGGGACTATTCAAAACAGTCAATGGCTAAGCTAAATCAGCTCCAAATGCGTCTCACATAAGAGGTATAATATCCACAAGTGATATGGTATCAATAGACATTAGTAGAAGTATCACATAAACCATATGCATACAAATACATGCTGTCTTAGACCTAATATCTATTGAAAAATATTCTATCATCAAAATTTGGCAAATTTGACATCACCATCGCATCTGGAGCGTGCCAAAACCCCAACTTACACTCTTACCTTGCCTGAATTGTGTTTTGAATGCCCGAGATATGACAAAAAGAGTGCTTTTTGAGCCATTTTTGCAAACAAGCGCAAATAAACGTGAGCATGCTGCTGTACTTGAGGGGCTAAATCAGGGTGGGTAGGGGATAAGAAAGAGCCCAATGAAGGCCTACAATAGGCCTACACAAGCCTAGGACAAGTCCAAGCAAGAGGTGAAGAGAACAAGCTTCAATGATGGAAGCTATGGCTACCTCTTCATGAAACCCAGCTGTTCATGTCAAAGAATGGTTGAGAATTGAGTGAGAAGCAAGCTCTCATACCTCGTGTAGATTTTGGGGAAGGCTGGGAAGCACTCGCGAAGGACCTACGCTAATACTAGTTGAAAGGTGAGAAGGTTCAAAGCTTGCACGCGAGAGCTATGGCGGGAGAGTAAGAGCAAGAAAGAGAGAGACAAGAAATGGGAACTCCAACAACCACAATGTGTGGCCATGCCTTCCTTTATTCAAACTATCACTAAAAGAATAAAGAATAAGTGACTGTGATGGGCGCCCGCCACCTGCAGTGTGTAGTGGCGGGTATTGTCAGTGTAGTAATACACGGCGGCTAGGCGGAGGCGCCTTTACCCCCAACATATAGCCATATGGTTGATTTTGAATTGTTTGGAGAAAGACATTTAAGTTTTTGTCGTTAAGAAATGAAAGGTGAACATAAAAAATTTGTTTTTGAATTGTGAATCTTCTATAAAGAATAATATTAAATTATGGTAAGGTATTCTATTCATGGATATTGATAAAGTAGCAATTTTGTTGAAGGTTATTGAATATTTGATTGGAGTTTGATGAGCAATGAATGTACTTGAAAATATTTTTTAAAAAAAGACAAGGATCGTGTAGAAAGTGGGATAATTATACTTTTTTATTTAGTGTTTACAAGCACGGAATAGATCATAGACAGTATTACTCTGCTAAATCGAGTTTCTTCTATTCAAAAAGTGATATTTTTAACATCTTGTTGGGTGTTTATATAGGTTATTGTAGCTTGCAGTAGTTGCCTTTTTTCTCAAAATTGTAACTTGCTCTAAGTTCTTGGCCTTCTCTATGCTATTGAATGTTGACTTAATGTTAACCTCAAAACTTTCTTTGAATAGCTGGCAGGTTTGGATGTGTTTTTTCATTTTTTGGACGGGTTTTCTTTTGTGTTGGTGGAGGTGTTTTTTTCAATGTTCTTCATGTGATATATGTAAACCTTTTCATTTTATTTGCATATGATGCTGTATATAAAGTGCTTGCTTTTGTTCCTTTACGTTATCACTTTTGGATTGACTGGTAGGTATTGCTTAGAGTTGGTGTTGGATGATGTAGCTGTGCTTGAGTTGGTATTGGTTTTTTTATAGATTCTAAATAGTATTGTTTGTGTTGTGTATACCTCATTTGGAGTCATCTTTGTATTAATGGATGTCATATACCAGTAAAAAAAGAGCAAAAAGTAATTGTGTTAGCATATTCAAAATGATTTCAATACAAGTGATAATATTTGGAAAAGGAAAAATCGAATTGTTTATTTTTCCTACATGTTGGAAGAAGTGTAGGTGATGCTTTTGGGACATGTCATGTTGTACTTGGTCTATGTTGAATTTTGTTAAAATAAAAATATATTATTTTTGTGTGTGGTATTGGTGCAAAGGTAGATGAATCTAGAAGCTCGACTATACGTAAATATTTTCTTTTGATTACATGAGAAAGCATCACATAGACTAGTCTAGGCATGAACATGCTCCTTCTAATGTAAAAGTGCTTTTTGGGTGACTATAGCTCCTTTAGATTTGTCACCTATAATTGCATATGCAAGTGTTAGTAAGAATGACAATTTGTAGTACGACTTGTTGTTTAGTGCCTTGCATTCATGCTTGTTATGTCCTAATGTTAATTTTTGGTTGGTAGATTGGATCGTGACTTGGATTCCAAAGATTAACTTCCTTTATGTATACTCGATGACATACATTTTGAGGTCTTCCTCGTTTATGAGATCACAGATTTGGCACTCTATATAGTATGATTGTATTGAATTTTCATCACTCATTAGCTCGTTCTCATATCTAAATATTACTCATTGTAATAATGTGTCGAAGAAAAAAGTCTTCAATTTGGTGGCATGGATGAAAATTGATGAATCGTACAAGTCTTTTGTGATGCTTGATGATGTTTCCATAAGCATCTCATAGATCATCTTTGAGATTAAATGTATATGTATGTTTAGTGATGCTGTAGTTTTTGTGGTACTCATAGAATGTTAAGTTGTCTAAGTATGATGGTGGGCACAATATAGGTTAGGGGGGTGCACGATGATATTCCTTGTCATTGTGAGCTTTCATAGTCATATGCTAGTAGGGGAGGTGTCTATGTATTCAACAGCCTTGCATCTTGTTAGTATTGGAATTTGCATGTTGTTCAAGACCATTTCAATGGGAGATATTAGCTTTAAAAGTATTGCCACTAAGACTAGTTTCTATTTGTTTGAATCCAAGTCTTGTAGGCCTAGTCTTTTGGTATCTTTTGTCTGAACGTTTAATCTACCCATTGGCTCAACCTTCATTGCATATTTCAACAGGTAGAATGAGATGGATGAGTTTATAACTCATTGAATATTTTTGTGGGCCCCCCATAAGACTAGTAATGTTAGTTGAAAAGGCACAACATTGCGGTGCTGATCTCTAGGATGATAGTAGATGTATCATTGGGTTTTCATTTATATTGTTGATTCTAGATTGTTGTGTGTTTACAACAAATGGAAATTTGTACTTGTATTTTCCATGGCTACTAGTACGAATTATAGGCACGACGATACTTATGAATTTGTTTTGCTAAGACGAGAGCTCTTACTTTTTGAATTCAATTGTATCAATCATCATTTGATGAAATATATGTGCAAATCTCATTTGTTGTATTTGTCAATGTTTGCATCATGCAACCATAGGATAATATGTGCATGCAATGAGCCCGTGTGTTGAATCTCTATTGTCACTCTCATGAGCACATTGCCAAGATCCATGGACCACTTATGGCTTCAAGTGTTTCAAGCTGAGAGCTATGGCTATCTCTCACATAGCCATGTACACTCTCCCACACACAAATGTAGTGAGCTTACCTTTGAATCTGATCGAGTTGCCTCCTCCCATGAATTCGTTGGTAGCTCCACAATCCTAGATGTGCTTTCAAGTAAGCTCCATCTCCAAGCTCTAAGCTTTAAGCTCCATAACCACTTGTGTAAGAGAAGAGAAGAGAAGAAGGAGAAGATGAAGAGAGGAGAAGAAGAGCTTCTCCATGGTCCCACACACACACACACACACACACACACACTCCCCCCCCTCTCTCTCTCTCTCAAATACAAGAATGAAGCAAGAGCAACAAGTAAGAATAGAGAAAGTTTGACCACACACTAAGAATAGCTTTTTCATTCACTTTTTGACTTTTGTACATGCCATATCTCCTCCTTGGATGGCCATCCCCCTTTTTGGTCCATTCCCCACTCTTTTTCCTCCTCCTTCATATTAGCATTGGCCTTAATCTATGCCTCTCATTCTTTACAACTTGCACGTGAGAGCACAATGCTCTTTTACAAAATAAGTTACAATGCGCTTGGCATTCTTTTTGCAAAAATATTAAGGTATGCTTATTCTTGTGCGACTCCCTCTTATATTTAGAATTTTTCTTGTGCTTTGTGTCTTTAAATTTTCCTTAGTGCGTCTTTGTCCTCCGTCTTCCTCTTGCCTTGGGATTGTCTTCCACTTTTGATTTCTTGGATTTTTCATCTTGTTCTTCTAAGGATTAACATTATCCCCTCCTAGTTGAGTGCTAGTCCCATGGCACTTGATGGTATGGGCTGAAAAGATTGAGGGTTGGTGTGGAATGGTTCTTGGAGCCTTTGGGAAGGTAAGTCATATTGGAGATGCTTTGTGAAATAGGTTTTAAGGTTATCAATGCTGAAGATAGATTGATGGTTGAAGAAGGCCTCCGTAGTTGCTGGCTTGCCACATCATTACACAATGTACATGAAAAGAAGAAGAGTGCAATTCCTAGGGGGTGTGTCTACCTTACTGTGCAGTGCACTTTGCAAGTGATGGTGGAACTAGGAGACCCAATTTCTGTAAAGGGAGGTGTTGTGTCTGACTTAGGGAGGCAAGTCTATCAAAATGTCTTACCCTCGATATGCCCTAAGTTGTGAAGTGGGGGAGGGGCTAGGGTAGTCCCTAGGTGTAGTGGTTGTGACACTCATAGAGTATAAATGGAGGGATTTCATTTTTCTTTTCTTTTCTTTTTCACTGCATGGAGATTCAAATCAATCTTCCCTGAGGTTTGCTAGAAGCCCATATGATTTTCAAACAAAACGAGAGCAAAATTAAGACTTAATCATGCCAAGTCGATCTTGCTACTTCTTTCTTTTCCTTTCTTTCTTTTTCTTTATTTTTTTTGTTTTTTTCTAGAATTACAAGGGAGCACATTAAGTGGCTTCCCCTTCATGGACAGGGGCAGGCTCAAGGGATTTTCTTAGGAAAGCATTACTTTGTATATAGCCCTTCAAGTTAATTCTTACATTGAGGGGAGTGGTGGATAGAAATGGGTGGTTGTATCTAGTAAACCTACTATCACTCATATATTCTAATAAGCTCATACAAAATGTTGGCAAGAGGGTGACTCTCATCATAAGGCGGGCCATTGTGCAGCTATCTATCCCTATATTAATATCAAAAAAGAGGGGTGGTAATCGCTCTTTCTTTGCACACTAGGCTTTTATTTTAGCAATATTCGTAAGAGATGGAGATAATTACAAGTGGTGATGAAGGCAGGATTTGGGCAAGATAGAAATTCCCCGAGGAAGCCTACTATGGATGGGCGAAGGTCCCTCTCAATGAAAGTTAAGCGTTCCTCTAGAGATGTGGCATTCACATTATAGATCTTAGGAAAGCCATACCTACCATGCCCCTCCTGATTGAAACCAACTCCAATTCTTCGTGGGTAGGGCATGTAGGTAGGATTATTCCTCTTGTATGGTAGAGTGCTACAGAATGCCATCCAGGCGTCTAAGTTAGAGCCCCATATGTTTCTGTGCCACTTAGGTTGTGCTTCATACCCCTCCACTTTCTTGGGCATCTCCACCACCTTTTCCTCCTAGTAATATGTAGGTTCTTGTTGCCACCTTGTGGGGTGTCTAATTCTCTCCTCCGACCATCTCTTCCCGAGCCTCGTGGAGCACTTTATCACCTCCTCCACTACCCTTGGAGATAGTACTCTATCCAGTGTTCAAGGAAAAGTGAAGGCAAATTTGAATGGTCGACTACAATTCTCCCACTACTCCCATAGTGCAAGTTCTTGGCTCTAGTTCACAGGATCACACTCCTCTCCTTGAGGGATGGCCACATGAGGAACTTGTAGCAACTTGGCTTGGAGTTTTCTTTGTGCTAGCTCTACCTATTCTGTCCATGTGTGCCTCAATTCTACCATTCTCTCAAGGGGTATGGTTTCCTTCCCTTGCTCTTCTGTTTGTGCTTATGTTTGCAGTGGGGGGCTTGATTTGTGTGGCTGTTCTTCCTCAACATGGTTATGCTCAAAGTTTGGCCCCTCTTCAAGTATTGGCTCTCTCGGCTCTTCAGGGGGAGGTTGTGCTCCTTGCTCCGGCTCCTCAAATCCTAGCAATTTGAGTTCTTGCATGGTTAATCCAGTCATGATCAAATGGGCTCTTTGTTCCTCCACTCCTAAGCTAGTGCTAGGTTTGGACGCCTTGGCATGGAGTCCATGTTTAAGTGCTCTCCTTACTAGTTCTAATTTCCTTTTGGCTTTCTCAGTTGTTTCTTCCTCTCTTGTTTGAGTGGGATTTAGTATTGTGTTTAAGAAGGCTTTTTGCTGCTCCAGCATCCCTATCTCCATCGTTGTAGCTTTGCTTTTCGTAATAATGTGTTCACTCTCTCAAAGGGCCAATCGGTAAGCTAAGTCTTTGATCCTATCCTCATTCTTGGCTGCCCATTCTTTCACCTTCTCTTTCATCTACTCCAATCCTTGGTTTTGGTATTGGCTAGGGTGGTAATTATTGCTCTTACTCTCGCCATAATATATTCATTTGTTCCTTTTCTTGGTTCCAGTGCTCTACCTGTTTCTTGAGGATGGTCTGCTCGTGGAGTGCTGCATGAAGTTGGTTATGCAGCTCTACCAACTTCTTTATGGCCTCTTATCTTTTTGTTTTTTTGCCACATGCAGTTCTTTTCTTGCTTCCTAGGATTCTTTGCCTCTTCAAATCCTTGTTTTTAAGCCAGGAGTCTATTTTCCTTGGAGTTGAAGGCAGACATTTTCTCTAGAGCCATGTAGCTCTCTCTTTCTTCATCATATAGTTCTTTTAGACTTTCTTCACCTTGCCTTGCCTTTAAAGCCTCTTTTAATGTAATCATATCCATGTTTATGATGGTCATCAACCTCATTTTTTCTAGCCGGTAGGTTGCAAAGGCATTCCTTTCTTCATCTAGCTCGAAAAGTGCGACCTTTTTTTCTTCTATCATCTTGTCAAGTTGGCTCTGAAGTTCTTTTACCAACTCGTCATACTCTTTTGTGTTGCACATTGCTGAGGGCACCAAAGTAGTAGATATTTCAAGGCGGGATACCTTTGCCCCTTCATGTGTTTTCACATCAACTCTACTACTGGCCTTTTGGTTCTTGTGAGTGGAGCTCCTTCACTTGGTGTAGGTGCAAGCTCTTGCACTTTCCTCTAGAGCCATGCGGCTCTCTCTTTCTTCATCATATAGGTCTTTTAGACTTTCTTCACCCTGCCTTGCCTTTAAAGCCTCTTTTAATGTAATCATCTCCTTGTTTATGATGGTCATCAACCTCATTTTTTCTAGCCAGTGGGTTGCAAAGGCATTCCTTTCTTCCTCTAGCTCTTAAAGTGCAACCTTTTTTTCTTTAGTCATCTTGTCAAGTTGGCTCTGAAGTTCTTTTACCAGCTCGTCATACTCTTTTATGTTGCACATTGCTGAGGGCACCGAAGTAGTAGATACTTCAAGGTGAGATACCTTCGGTCCTTCGCATGATTTTGCATCAGCTCTACTACTGGCCTTTTAGTTCTTGTGAGTGGGGCTACTTCACTTGATGCACATCCAAGCTCTTGCACTTTGCTTTGCGAGATGTTGCACCCAAGCCATGACATTATTTTCATTGATTTCCCCTTTGGTAGTTCCTTGCATTGGGGTGATTGTCGAGGTAGTTCTAATTAGAGTTGAGAGAGAGAGAGGTGGACCAAGACACAAGCAGTAAGGGTAGCAGACATGCTCCCTTCTTTGTTCATTCCATCAACACACAGTGTAAAAGTCAGCTGTGTACAATCTTATTAGAGTTGAGAGAGAGAGAGGTGGACCAAGACACAAGCAGTAAGGGTAGCAGACATGCTCCCTTCTTTGTTCATTCCATCAACACACAGTGTAAAAGTCAGCTGTGTACAATCCACACAAAAGATCAAAATGACCTAGATCTCACCATGGTTAAGTCAGTGTGACTTAACCTTATTCCACTAAGGTAGGGCTATGAGCTTGAATCTCAACACTCCACCTTAATCTCAATTGGGGCACTTCACTCCAAGTAGCTCTCTAAAGTGCACAAACTTATCTTTACCCAATGACTTGGTAAAGATATCAGCAACTTGGTCTTTTGTCCTCACATGGACCAAATCAATGTCACCTGCAATCATTTTTTCTCTAATAAAGTGATAGTGTACCGCAATGTGCTTAGTCCTAGCGTGATAGATAGGATTACTAGCTAGGAGCACACTACTCATGTTGTCACAGTAGAGTGGGATAGGGATGACTTCCTGCATGCCCAAATCATCAAGAAGCTTCATGAGCCATGCTGCCTCAAATGCAGCTAGTGGAGCATCTCTATACTCTGCCTCAGTACTAGAGAGTGCAACTGTAGGTTGCTTCTTATTGCTCCAGTTGACCATACTACTACTAAGGGAAAATGCATATCCACTAGTAGATCTCCTGTCATAGGTACTTCCTGCCCAATCAACATCTGTATATCTTGTAAGCTCCAAAGGCTTAGCATGCTCATAGAATAGACCATAATCTAATGTTGTGGCCTTCACATATCTCAAGATCCTCCTCACTGCATCCAAGTGTGACTTCATAGGCATCTGCATGAATTGGCTAATCAGTCCAACTGAAAAGATAAGATCCAGTCTAGTAATGGTAAGGTAAATCAGGCTACCCACCATTTGTCTATACATAGTGACATTCTCAATCTCATGTCCAACATCTGCAAGTAGCGTAACATTTTGTTCCAATGGAGTGCTCAATGCTTTGCAATCCAACATACCATACTTGGTTAACATGTCTTGTGCATACTGCTTCTGCAACAACCAAGTACCATGAGGTGTAGAGACAACCTCAATCCCAAGGAAATACTTCAGTTCTCCCAAATCTTTGACCTAAAATTCAGCATGTAACATTTCCTTGATCTCTCTAATTCCCATGACATCATCACCTGTAATGATCAAGTCATCCACATAGATGACTAATATCATATAACCAGTCCTTGTGTTCTTTGTGAATAGGCTATGATCAGCCTTGCTCATAGTGAAACCAAGTTTTTGTAAGCATGCACTTATCTTAGCATTCCAAGATCTAGGTGCTTTCTTCAATCTACACACATGTGTAGGAAAATCTGGATGTACATAGCCCTCGGGTTGATCCATGTATACTTCCTCAACCAAATCACCATTGAGAAAAGCATTTTTCACATCCATCTGATCCATACTCCATCCTCTAGATGCTGCCAAAGCAATCACTGTTCTCATGGTTGCCATTTTAGCAATAGGGTTGAATGTCTTCTCATAATCAAGACCATATTGTTGTGCATACCCTTTTGCCACAAGTCTTGCCTTGTATCTTTCCAATGTGCCATCTGATTTGCACTTCACTTTGTACACCCATTTGCAACCAATAGCCGTTTTTTCTTCAAGCAAGTCAACCAAATCCCAAGTGTCATTTTCAGTCAATGCTGAATATTCCTCATCCATTGCCTTACACCAATGATCATCCAAAATAGCTTCAGAAAACTTTGTGGGTTCCTTGAAGCTAGTGACTTTTTCCATATATGCATAGTGCCTCATTGTATAACCACTATATGTAAGCCTATCCACAGGCTTCTTGACTCTTTCTAATCTCCTCAATTGAGGTGCATTATGAGACTCTCCTCTCTCATGAGGTGGTATGTATCTACGTCTCACACCAGGAGTCACAACTGATGGAATACCAAACTCACTATCCAAGCTGTCAGTGCCAGGTGAATCATAACCACAAGTGAGTGGTCCTGCAACATCATCAAGTTTGCCTTTGCCTTTATCCACATTTCTCCCCCTCACTGACATACCCATGTTAGTGGACAAAGATGTTGAAGTCCTCAATCTACCTATCCAAGGACTAATTGATGTAGTAGCATCTTTAGAAGGCCCAAAAAATTTTGCACTTTTATTTGTACTTGCATGTACATAAGTCTCCTGACAAGCATCATCATCATTCATCAAGGTGATCTTCTTCTCATGCCATGATTTCAACTCATCAAATATACTATATCTCTGAGACCAATGTCTCATGAGTAGAAGGATTGTAGCATTTGTACGCTTTCCTATCTTGTGCATACCCAATAAAGATGGTCTTTTCTACCTTTGGATCAAGCTTCTTCCTCTTTTCATTTGAAACATGTACATATGCCAAGCATCCAAAGACCTTAAGATGGCTAATGTCTGGCTTTATCCCATAAAGCCTCTCATGAGGCATCACCTCATGTATCCTTGCTATTGGTGTACGATTCATGACATACATTGCAGTCATTATAGCCTCTGCCCAATATGCATTTGGTAGGCTCTTCTCGTTCAACATGGCTCTAGCCGATTCCATGATCACCCTGTTTTTCCTTTCTGCCACACCATTTTGTTGTGGTGTGTACCCACATGTCAATTGCCCTTTTATCCCATGGGATGCCAATAAGTGATCAAAGTCTTTAGAGACATATTCTCCACCACTATCAGATCTCAAGCATAAGATGTAGCAAGCCAATTCTTTCTCCACATGTCTCTTGAAATCTTGAAAAGCATCCATGACATCATTCTTGTGCTTTAGCATATATAACCATGTGTACCTACTATAGTCATCTATGAATGACACATAGTAATGTGATCCCCCAAGAGATGCATTCTGTGAGGGTTTCCATACATCAAAATGTACAAGCTATAATGGTCTAGTAGTAGTGCTTACATGCCTCATAAATGGAAGCCTTGATTGCTTCCCAAATTGACACGACTAACATACATGTCCCAATTTCACATGCTTGAACTTAGGGAGTCCAAGTACAACTTGCTTATGCTGCATATTCTTTAGCTTTTGAACATTTACATGACCAATCCTTTTATGCCATATCTCAATGTCCCTTATTGCAACATTGTCATGTGAGTACATAGCAGCATTCAATGCTGGAATTTTTGTATCCAATGTAAACATCTTGCCATTTCTTTTGCCTTTAGCAATGAGTTTGCATCCTTGACTATACTCTTCAATGCAGCATCCATCTCTATTGAATCTAACTTGTAGATTCTATTCAGCCATTTGTCCCACATAAAACAAGTTTTTAGTTATGGAGGGTACATGTAGCACATCATAGAGACTCTTTTTCCTGTCACCATGCATCATCAAGGGAGCAGTACGCGTATGCATAATGTCATGCTACGTATCATCCCTTGTGCAAACATATCCATGAGCACCTTGTACCAATGTGTAAACCACTCTCCATGAGGAGTCATGTGGTTAGATGGCCTTGATTCTATGTACCATACATCATCTGCTTTGCCTTGTGTAGGCAATCCTTTCTTCACATGTTGCATTGCAAACAACCTATCATCCTCGTGCATACCACTAGAAGAAGCATAATTACCATGTTGCCTCCCTCTTTCTTTCTAATCATTCTGCTTCTTGTAGCAATCCTTAGCTAGATGCCCATATTTGCCACAATAATGGAAATCCTTATTTGGATTTGATTGCTGTCCATGACTCATTTGAGGTTGCTGCCAAGTGCCTCTTCCTCTAGTAGAATAACCCCCTCTTCCATGAGCATTTGAGGTACCTCTATTTGCTTGAGGCTGCCTATTTTGCCATCTAGTAGCTTGCTATCCACCGGCTTCATATGCATTTCTAGCGCCTCTTTCTCTAAAGTTTGATCTTCCTCTTCCACCTCTACCCCTTTGATTGGAGTAGAAGACAATATCCCTGCTGTTTTTAGACCCACTAGAACTTGTATTGAGTCCACGTTTCACTTCTTCATGCAATAGAAGTGCTACAAGTTCTTCAAAGTCAGACTGCTCCTGACGCACTGAAATGGAAGTATCAAACTGCTTATACTCTTGTGCAAGTCCATGGAGGGTAGTAGCCACCAAATCATCATCGTCAACTTCATCTCCAATTGAGCCTAGTTGTTCTGCAATGGATTTGATCTCACTGACATAGTCTTCAATAGACCTTCCATTCCTGGATATGTGGCTGAATTTTTGCTTCAGTTGTGTCTTTCTCGCATGAGTGACATTTCCATAATTCTTCATCAATAAGTCCCAAGTAACTTTTGGGGAAGTACAATTTGCAAATTGCATAGCCTTTGTGTCTGACACACATAATGACAACCAATGCAAGACCTTTACTGGCCTTTTCCAACCAAGTCTTGTGTGCCTTTAACTAATCCTGTGTTAGAGGTCTATCCTCTAGTAGCTTGGGCTCATCTTCAAGACCTATAACTAGGTCCCAATAGCCTCTTCCAATTAAGAAATTAGACATCCTAAATTTCCATAGAACAAAATTGTTGTAGTCTAGCTTCTCACCAACTATCTGAGTGATAGTATCCTTCTCTCTCATGTTTGCCATTCCAAAGCTTCAGCTTTACAAAACCAATCAACTTCTTAAAAATGCCAGCAGGCAATATAGTTCAGTGACCATGTAGTGCCATACTACCAACATCTGTAATCAGCACCTCTGAACTCCACAAAGACATTCAATTCCAAAATTGCACAAATTTCAGCTTATATGACTGCATAAGATCCAATACATGCAGGAAATAGATACAAAGTATTCCTTCAATTGACTGCTTAGTTACATTCATATTTGTCATAGCATTTCTGACTTATCCATGAGAGCTTTACTCAATCATCATACTTTCCACAAATATGCCATTCATCAGCCGGACTGCCATTAATCATTGCAAGTGCATAAGAGAACATCAAGTACAGATCTTAAAGCCTCACTTAATACATTCACTGCTATTGCAAACATGAGCCAAATACAAGCTTCAAATAATGTTCACTGATACCAATTGTACCCTTGAATTTACTGCTCAGGACCTATTGTACAAGGTAAACATGACTTATTGAATTGTTTTCATAGTCCACAGAAAAAATTGATGCATTTCTTTCTTGCTATACATATTGAATACTGATGGTTATTCTCCAAAGCACACAACCATACATGTTCAGATAGCTATAAAGCATGCAACTCTTGTTGATCACCAGACTACTGCGCACTAGACAAGCTTAACCTTGAAATGCAGCTGGTAATTCAGATGCTTTAGCAACCCTCAATGAGAAACCCCTTATTTTTTGCTCTCTCCAATCGAACATCACAGTCTAAATGTACAGCAGAGGAAGCTTATACATGGAGCTAGGGTAAAGCCATGCAACATTGCTCTACTGGCTGAGGGTTTGAAAGGTGCTCCTGTTGACATTTTGTTGAACCATGTGGATGAAATGAGACACTTTGGCTTGTAGCCCAATATAGACACCTTCCATGTGTTATTTAATAAAGCAAGAGACAGAAGAGAGATGGAAGCATTCAAACATTTATTTGTGATAGTTTAGGAGCTAGGGATACTTTTACAAGCAGATTGGTGCATCAAGATGATTATGAGTTTTCGACAAGATTCAGGGATGCATTTCCTTCGATGTCTGCTTTGGGGGATCTTATCCAATCATGTGTAGAGAATGATGTGCCTGAAGGTGCCCTACTTGCTATAGAGCTTTTATATGGCAGGAGAAAGGGTAGGCCCCTTAGAGCACCTACTCTTGATGAAGGCACATCACTGGCAATCCTCAACATGGCTGCTCGAATCGGCGATTTGGCTCTTTCTAGAAAGGCATGGGAGGTTCTCACTTTCTTGTTTTGCAGAGCAGCTGCCCCCCAAGTGAAGTTGCTTTTCTAGCTTGGTCACATGCTGCTTATGATGATGGCCTCCATCCCAAAGACCGACACAAACAAAATGGTGCAGTTGGGCTTTTGCAGTACTGCCTGTGCCGATGTTCACAAAATGCAATCTAGCACTCTGTTCCTGCAGGGTCTCTAGAGAGCCACTCTTGTGAGTAGAGGGTAGAAACATGCAAATGATGGGGCAACACCCACTTTTCAGAGTACAGAGACACTCTTGATGATGGGGCAAATGCAACAAACAATATATCACCTCCTTGATTTTACTCCTCTAGTTTCCCTAACAACAGGATGGCGAAATAATTATGATGGTTTCTGTTGCTGAGCTCTTGTTGGGAGCTCATGAGCTAGCCCTTAATATGGATGGTTCAGTTGTTAATCAAAGGCTATTCCTAGTGCACAGGCAACTGCTCTGAGCACACTTCGAAAAACTTTGCTAGCATTCCTCAGATTAATACATTTGGTAGGAAATCATCAGAGAAGAGTGCCATTCAAGCTCTGATACCATATTAGAGTTGAGAGAGAGAGAGGTGGACCAAGACACAGGCAGTAAGGGTAGCAGACATGCTCCCTTCTCTGTTCATTCCATCAACACATAGAGTAAAAGTCAACTGTGTACAATCCACACAAAATATCAAAATGACCTAGATCTAACCATGGTTAAGTTAGTGTGACTTAACCTTATTCCATTAAGGTAGGACTATGAGCTTGAATCTCAACAGTTCTTCTTTTTTCCCTTGGCTTGATGGCTTTGAGACCTGTTGTTTGCTAATTGTCCTTTCACTTGAGGTTTCTTTTGCTCTGTTGAGTGCTAAGGTCAGATTCTCTCTTCTTAGCAACTTGTTCTCCCTCCTCCTGTTAAACTTTGTTGAATTTTCTTGAAGGATGTGATTAAGGCCTGTTCTCTTGAAATTTCATTGGCAATAAAATCTTCTACAATGGCAGAGGCCTTAATGAAGATGAATTTGTATTCTTCTTAAGGACACGACAAGAAATGAACCTCATTTGCTATGTGTTTGTCAAGTAGGCCTAGGTCCAAGCGTTCGTAAATTCTAGCAAACAATGTGAAAGTTGAGTCCAATTGTTAGATGCACATTACTAAGTCATCCCCTATATCCATGGTCATGTTGGAAGCCACTTCAAGAATGGACCGTTGTTGGTGCAATGGCTTAAGGCATGCTGGTGGTTTCTGTTTAGTTAGACTGGACAAGTTGGTACATGGTATTTTCACTTTGGGATTCTCATTGGGTTTGGTGAGCATGGTTTGAGAAGCTCATTGGGTTTGGAGTTTGGTTGACACTTTATCATTGATTTTTGTAGTGGTGATCACATCAGAGTTATTAGGTGGGAGCTCATTAATGAGTGGTCACATTGATACTTGGTTGAGCTTTTGGTTGGAGCGCTCATGGATTGAGCACCTTTCCTCTTGGTTTTTCTCCTACCCTATTTTCATTTACATTTCTGGGCCTTATTTTTTGGAGCATGAGATTGAGGATCATACATGCCACTTGTGAGTTTAGGTAGCCACGCCCAAGTATTACCTTCATAGTAACCTTGGGCACAATAGAGGGCCTTTGGGACCCAGCACGGCCTTGTTACCTGTGAAACATAGGAGCACCAACTCTTTCATTTAGGTCTAGAGTGTGAGGCATGGAAAATATGAGTTCCTAATGATTGGATTTTATGAGGTTGTGGTCTACGATTGGGGATCCACTTGATTGTTTGATCCGTAGCTTGAATTGTGGTATCTAAATGGTGGTGCGACTTCATAATGGGTGTATGTTGTGATACACTATCCCTCTCCTTGTTAAAAGATGGGCATAGAAACCCACTGTAAGCAAGGGAGTATAAGGGCAGATGAGTGTGAATAGCCCTAGGGGCATGGGAAACCCTAACCCTGGCTGGGAAAGGGCTATATAAATAGCCTATGGATCACTATCATTTGTGAGAGAGTGTACCCAAGTTGTACTCTAAGCAACTTAGTAAGCAAGATTTCATTCTTGTACTTTGAGATCTTCTCTCCCTCTTGTGCACACATTCTACTGCTGCAAACTCTGATTCTCAACATGGTATCAGAGCCAACTCTGATCTCCTCAGCTTCCCTCAGCATCATCATCACTAAGTGCACATGAGCTGTCATTTTCTTCATCCTATCCTTCTTTCCTCCATAGCTGCCTGCAACCTACCTCCATTGGAGGACTTGGAGAGGACAAAGGAGGCCATATCTCCCTCTACTTTCTTCTGAGGAACTCTTCCTCAACTCAGGGCGCAGCTGCTTGTTACTACGAACCGTGAAATAAGGTGCGTAGAAAGACAGCATTGTGTGGATTCCAAAAAACGGCATAGTCTGGACATGCATATATCTCGGGCTGAAACACGGGCTGTAGAAGGCGCAATCCCAGCCACCACCATAGGGCTTTAACTCTTGCTCTTGTGTCTACTATCCCCTTCTGCATTGTATCTCTTAGGGAAATGATAGGTAAGACTATGTACATCTCAATGCCTTCCTAAAAGGCATTCACTTGTGGCAACTTAGACATTGGACTTAGCGTTAGGCTTTGTATGTGCATCACAGTGTCATGGTCAGGCAAGTCTTATAGTTCATGCCTATCGGTCCATTCTAAGTTTCAACCCTTGCCACAATGTAGGGTCTTGCCTAAGCAATTCTCCCAGTGGCAATGTCACAAGAGTTGATATAAGTGTGATGCAAAAATTTCCAACCATCTTTCCCCCCTTTGCTTCATGGGTTCCCTGCTAATGCTCTTGGGCAGGTCGTCTATTCATGGCATCCATGTTCTGCCTATGTGGTTTTGCATGTGGTGATGTTGCCTCTTCTACTCTCAAGTAGGTGGGAGAGACTAGTGGGCTCATGGTTGAGAGTTTGTTAATCTCATCCTCAATGATAGGTTCAATATCTTGCAAGTGAGCTTGTGCTTCTTTTATCCATTCTTTGACCTTATCCACAACCTTTAGTTACTGGTTGTCGTCACTCTCCAATCTTAGCACTTCCCTTCTCTCTCGTCTTAGGAGTAGATGTTTCTACTTCTACATCAATAACCTACTTTCCCTTTGTTAAAGTGGTTGCGCTCTTTGTTTTGAGTGTTATTTTTGCATCAATCCTCTTTCTTCTCCTTCGTTGGCTCTTCTTCCTTGTAAAGGCTACATCTAGATTGCTAGATCCAGGTAATGAAATACCGGCCTAGTTCGTTTGGTCTCATGTCATGAGACGGGGATGGGTGTGGCATTGTTGTCAAGTGACTTGACACAAAAGAGTTTGAGTGGTATATGTGGTATGATTGCCGAACTAGTGGAGGGTTTTTGCCTAGGGCAATCAACAAATAGGTGTGTGATTCTACTTTGGGGACACCTCAAGCTGGTCTCTCTCTATTTTCTCACTCCTTTTCAGAGCAGCAGGATGAGATATGCCCTACATGGCCACATGTCCAACATGCTTTGGGCTCATGGTTCTGACCTCCTCCTAGGCCTCTACCTCTCCCTCTGCCTAAAGCCATGACTGGCACATGCCTAAAGTCTCAGTATGGGATTACCCTCCTCATCATAAGAGACATAAGGGTTCACATATGAGTCTTCCTCTAGTGGTTCTTCTACAAAGTACACTACTAGAGCATTGCTTGGTGGATGGGTCACTATAGGTCTTGGTGGTCTAGGGATTCATGTTGGGTTGATGTCCTTGGAGTGGCTAGCTTTGAATTGCTAGGTGTATGTGAATAGAGCCAAAGGGGATCCTCTTCCAAATTAAGGCTACCTAACTCCTGGATATTATGGTTGAGCATAGGATTGATAGTATGGCAACTGTCTTGGCAATTTGCAGTGCATAGCATCATGCCCGAATCTTTCACACTTGGCATAATGCCTGTGGAACCTAGGATCGGGACACTCAAATAGTAGGTGGTTCCTTCCACAATGCACACAATGCACGTGAGGTCACATTGTCCTTGGCAATGACTCCTATAGTCTGGTCAGCTTAGATTGGCTATCACTTAGGTCTGGTCGATATTCTTTCCTTTATCTTGCTCACTAGGGGTTGATAGTTCATTAAGTGTTGCAATTCTCTTGGTACTTCTAAATGTGTTGTTTCCTTGCTATGTAGCCCTAGAGCTTCTCTCTCTGCGAAAGTCATCCACTCATATAGCCTCCTCAAAGTCACTTGCTAGCACGTCCCTTTGCAAGTTCGAGCTGCTCACTAAGGTCTTATAGAGTTTTTCATTGTTGCAGATCCCGTTGTGATGAATATGGTGGAGACCACTCTCTCATTGGGTCGCTCAGCTCTACAGATATCCTCTTGTAGAGACTCCTCATGTGAATGATGTGTTGAGAGTTACACAATCACACCCAATGTAGCCTCTTTGTATGGAGCAGTTGGGCCAAGGGAAATGTAAGCAATCTAGGAGAAGGGGCTGAATCCCATAAGCACAATGATGAAAAGTGCTACCTACCCAAAAGACTATAAAGCATTGTACTTGCCTATCATTTGAATGCAATGTCATTATACTTTTTGTCCCTTCAGCAGTGTCATTTTCTACACACAAAAGTTTGTGTTTATGAGTCCAAGCTTCCATATTGGAACCTAATTCACTTGTGTGATAGTCATTGTCTATAAGTCAATGTTAGCATGAGTCTTCTCTTTCTCTTTCACCCACCATAGCCATGCTCAAGATCCGTGCTTCTCAACATGGTATCAGAGCCATGGTGAGAATGGCTATGCTCATCAAACTATTCCTTCAGCTCCTCTTCATCATTCTCAGCTCATGAGTTCATTTCTCACTCCAACTCCACTCTTTCCTTCATGGCATTTGTAGCCCGATTGCACCTACCCTCCTTGGAGCTTTCATATCTCTCAAATCAAGGCATATCTCACTAAACTTCCTTTTATGGACCTCTTGCTCTACTTAGGGGGCAACTTCCTATCACTTCAAACATCAACATTACCTTGTTTTGAGCTCAACATTATAGAAATTCATCATTACTGCCTGTTTTGTGCCTGTGTCTGTTCATATGGCCTACTCTCCTTGCACATAGAGCGATTTTTACCAAGATCATAGGGCTTTGGAATCTCCATATCTAAGCTCTCTTGCACTCAAAGGGTTTCCAAAATGGTCATCTCTGTGAGCTACAATCAGTGAAAAACTAGGCCCCTGCAATCACTTGAAGCTCAAAATCTTATCATTTTCTCACTTCTCCAAGCCTATTGGAGTTCCTACCACTTTGATCTGAGTTTCTACTCAGTTCCCAACAAAAATTTGGGCATCAAACCAGTAAGGAGGGAAATATTTGTGAAGATTTGAAGAATTCAAGCTCATCAATCTAGTTCAACTAGTATCTCTTGATACTATTTATCACTACCGGTGCTTGTGTCTCTTGACACAACCAAAGTCAACTAACTTCTAAGAATTTTGGTGCTGATTTGCTACTATTCTAGTCACTCTAGCATGGGCAAAGACTCTCGAACATGTTGCTTCAAAGGAGTCGGGTTTCATACCTGGCAAACATGCATAAAGCTTATCCGAATGAAGAAGGGCCTATGGGCCATCACTAGTGGACAAGAGAAGAAATCTCAGGATGCAACTCTTACAGTTGCCTAGTAGAAAAGTGATGACAAGGCTCAAGCCATCATAAAGCTTGAGTTGGATGATAGCTATATCCACCTATGATACATGTGACACGTCCCATGACACTTGGAAAAGATTGGATACTTTGTTTGGTGCATAGTCAAAGTCTTCAAAGTATGATTTATTAATTGAAATTTTTAGACTCGACATGAAACCTAACACATCAAGAATGGCAGATGCAGATTTTGAGAATGCCCATGAGGATGCACATGCACTCAAAGGTATGCTTACAACACACATAGATTACAAAAGCACAAGTTATTTTTCTCTTCTACAAGTGATATTTTATGTGGTTACATCATGCATTATAGTTGTAAATACTATTGAACCATAGATGACAAACCTATAATGATGACGATGATGATGCTGATGGCGGTGGTACTAATCCATGAAGAAATCCCATAGCTCTCCCTTGATACTTACCTATAACATGCTATCACCCTTCTCTTGTTTCTTTGCTCCTTTCCTCTATCTTTCCTATGGATCACAATGCTATGAATGCCCACACAAGCTCACATAGTAAGTCGATGACTTCCAACATCACCACATGCAAGAAAATTTCCCACAAGAAGCTTCGAATTCCCTAGTCAAGGACTGTAACTACAACACCGTTAGAATTGATAGTCCTTGTTGGCCCCCTAGAATGACTCGAAGAAGTATTTGCAGTGAATGGCATTGCAGTTCACTCCATTACTCCATGCATGCTAACGTCCACCAGTGTGATGTTGATGATAACTCTTCTAGTTTAAAAGCACTATGATTGGTGGCTGTTGATGAAAAGTTATGTGGATGCTTCCTCTCAATGGCTTGCTAATAAGGATGTAGAATTGTTGGTTACTCTTTTGCATGATCAGAGCTAATTATTCTAACCGACGCTCCTTAACGTCTTGTTATCAAGTTGTGAGAGAGGTTTGTCTCGATCACCGCTCGTGTAACACTGTCTTACTACTATAGCTTTAGCTTTGTTCCTTTTGAGCTCCTCACATAGCCACTCTAGAGATCCCACTCTATTTATTATAGTTTGGCCTCCTATATGTAGTTCATATGTGCTCTTTGATTATTCCTCCATATGCAACCTATTTCCTTGATTCATAGTTGCAGTCTTTTTTGCCTTTGTAAGCTTGCTGATTTATGCCTTCTTTCTTCCTAACTAAGTCATTAGCTCATGAAGGGTTGTTGACTCAAATGAATGTGACTCCTCTATTGTTTTTTTCCTTCCCCTTGAAGGATTCTTAGTTTCCTCCCAGAATTTATGCCATTTATTGAGAGATGGATTAATCTTTCTTGCATAGTACTTTCTAAATGGAAGCCCTAATTGCTCGTTTTTTTTTTAACTTTGCTTCATCCAAGCTTCTAATTTCTTCCACTATTTCTTTGACCTCTTTTTGGAAGCTTTGATTATCATATGTTGCTATTTTGTCTCCCCCTCCTCACATTCCCTTGTTGATGATAAACTTAGCTCAACTTCTTCCCTTTGCTTGCTTTTTTTCCTTTATGACTCATCATTGGGGTTGGGATTTTCAATTTAATCTCTTTCTCTCTTCTCTTTCTCTTGGTTTTAGTGTTCTCGTGTGTGGTTCTTTGGTGGGGCTGAATTTAGGGCACTTTCATGGTTCTTTGGATGGCATGATGTCCTATAAAGAAATTTCTATTGTGATGTCTATGACACATGTCAACGTGCTATCATAATTGACAATATTATTATGTGCCTCTATGTGGTTTAACTTTAGTGTTGTGTCCTTAGGAGAACCTTATGTACCTTTATCAAAGATTATATCACGCACTCTATCGAGAGGGCATTTAGGTCTTCATTAACTATATTTTTTGCTATGTTATTTTCTAGTAGCTAGTTTGGGACTCTGGTTGAGATGATGGTGGCCTTATTGTAGGTGAAGAGATGGTGGATGCTTGTTATGCAACCCGTAGCTCTATATTACCATGTGCATTTAACAAAATCCTTCCCTTTTTATTAATGACTTGTCCAATATCTATGTGATTTGAGGTGTTTTCTATATTTTGTTGTATTTATCTATCCTAGCCTCCTTTATTCCAAATGTTTTTTCTACAAGCTTTGGGCTGAGCTCAAAATTTGCTACCCTCTCCACAAATCGATCATCATATCTTAAGCCATAGGAGAATCTATTGGATCTAGTGTTTGGGTGTGGTAGTTTCTAATGATAACTAAATATGTCATGAAGTGAACATTAGTTATCATTTCTCAAATCTAGTGAATGAGGTCACGTTTGAATATTTCTCTCTAGTAGTCTTGTATGTATTGACCAAACCTTCTAGCTGAAACCATAGTAGTCACACTTCCCATATGCTTACTTGTAGATTAAAATCCAACCTCTACTATGTGGTGAATACCAACTTGTCCTCATTGAGAGTCTTTGATGAGTGTTGAACGAGGATTTTGAGGAATGGGTAGTATAGGAGGGACATGGACTTATTAAGATAGCATTTGCAAAAATGAATAATGATAATTAGAATTATCCATCAAAGAAACAATTAAATACAATTCACTTACCATTTCTTTACTTGATTAACCTTTTTACCACAAAAAGTGACAGTGGGCAGGTTGAGATCTCCTTGCTCATCAATTTTTCTTGTGAGGAGTTGAAGGATTACGAGAATAACTTGAAGCTTTCCCCTTATAGAAAACAACACAAGATTTTGAGCTTGTGGACTTAGATGCAATGTGTATGGAATCTTTTGAACTTTTTTAAAAATTAAAGGTTATAATCTTAGTGATGTTTATAGTAAGAATGGTTTTATTTATATAGAATAGGATTTTAGGGATCCACTACTCTTAGAAATCTAGATTATACTCAAGCTCGACAAGGGTATCACAGTCTATAGGTTGGACCATGAGGACGTAAAAGGAGGACATAATGTCACACTAATGAGAAACGAGGGTCCATTAAAATGATCAGTGATGTGAAGTGCCTATTTAATCAGGGACTTATCTAGTAGTGGATGATGTAGGAACTCTTTTAGTGTGTCTACTTTATGAGACTCAAGGATAGATTTCAAGGATGCTGATTCAAAATATGTTGGGTCATTACTTAGCAAATTGACTACATGATGCTCTTTAGTCAATGTGAAACATAGTTGGTACAATAGTTGGTACAAAGTGAAGAGAGAAGGTACATCGCCGTTTGAGTGCTTCCTACCTTAGAGGGGTCTCTATGTCTTGTTGCAGTTAATACAACAATTTTGTAATTTTTGTTTGGAAAATTCATGAGAGAGTTGCTCTTGGACTAGAATGCTTTTATGGTATATAGATGCTCTTGCTCTTTCCATGTGGGGTGCCATTGGGATGCAAGCACAATCATGTCATTGTTGGCTATATTTAAATCTATCATGGTGAGAAGCTTCACAAAGGTGCCAAAGATGGATTCTAGCTATATGAAGCATTTTGTGGAAGTTCACTTGGTTTGTTGGGCCAAATCTTCAGCCATTTCATAGATTGAGTTGTAGGTTAGCTCTTTTTTAAATAGCCAGGGAGAAATGGTTTGTGATCACTAATCTTGAAGGAAGACACACTAAGGAAAAATAGAGTAGTTGAGGGTGGTAGTGTACTATGAAGGTTTTCATGCGACGTTAGCTAGTTTTCTAGGCTCTTGTGTTTAAGTAATATAGATGCCTTAGGGAGACTTGAGGAGTTTATAGGGGTGTGCTTACGTTGATAAACCATGATAAGAAAAAATGATGGATACACTATGTGGTATCTAGTGTGATGGACTCTATAGTTTGGAAGGCAAGACAAGCTTGGCTCAATCATCTTGTGATCTTCCATTAGATAAAGAAGTGGCACGGGGCTACTATTGGTGTGGTTCATGGTTCTAAGTGTTCAGGGCCTTCATAGGGCAAGGTAATGGCTCCTAACTATAAAAGTATACTGGTGTGGTTTTCTTAAGGAGCCAAAGGTACTTACATGCTTAATAGTATCCTTGGGAGTGTAGGAGGGCCTTGGACACCCATTGAGGTGTCATACATGGCCCACAATGGTTAAATGAATATGTTTGTCTATGTAGTTGACATGGCAATTGGTGAGGAATTTGAATGAATGGCCCAATAGGATTTTGGTTCCAACCCCTTCTCTACTTGTTAGAACATAGGAGAGTGGAATGATTTTAGTTTCTATTATCAATTGTACTTTGCACTTGCCTAGCATTGAATATGGTTGGCCTCCATTTGGCTATAGTTTGGCATCAATAGTGTATAGTGGTGATTGAATCAATTCTTGCCAATAAGAGTAAGGAAGGGTATTGAAGTCAAAACCTTTGTTAATAAGTGCAATAATGGTTACCCCTTGGTTGTGGTCAACCAGATGTGGAGGTAAGTGGCTAGAATTATGATGTCATCCTCCGATCCTAAGTTATTGACAATGGCTTCCCTAACATTGAAGTTTTTGGGGAGAAGGATGATTGAAAGTTGGTTTTTCTATTACATGCATTGCTCCATTTGTTTGTACTAGGTCTACTCAATCACCATGATGGATTGCACAAGGATGTTGAGGTCCTTCATGGGTGATTCATGTAAGTAGTGTCAAGATTGTGGGAGAGAAGGAAGGAGTCTCACTTGTAGCTTTCTTGCTTGCACAATGGGGGAATACACACAGAGATGGAGGCTGAAAACAGTTTTCCTCTTCTTAGTTGTGTAAGCCAAAAGAACTCTCATACAAAGAAATAGAAGAATCCTATATATGGGTCTCAAACCAAACTCAACTAACTAAGGTGGCATACTAACTGAGCCATGAACTAGAGTAGATAAGGATAGCTGTCATGTAGCTATTATTCATGGGCGGTGTACCAATCGCATCTGCAACTGACACGTCGGTGACATAAATGCACAACGGTCACCCTGGCATATCACGAGTGGAGCTCGATATCTCAACACTCCCCCTCGAGCTCAATCCCAATTCCTGCACACCAAGCAGGTCTCTGAACTTGCGCAGCTTCTCTGCGCCCAATGCCTTCATGAATATGTCAGCTACCTAATCCTCTGTGCTGACATAAACTAGATCAATAAGACCTAGTAAAACCCTCTCTCGCACATAGTGATAATGCACCTCAATGTGCTTTATTCTAGCATGATAGACTGGGTTATTTGCCAAGTGTATACTACTCATGTTGTCACAATAAATGACAACTGGCCCATCTGTAGGCTGATGCATATCATAAAGTAGCTTATGCAACCAAGCTACCTCACATGTAGCCATTGCTGCACCCCTGTACTCAGCCTTTGTGCTCGACAAGGCAACTGTAGGTTGTTTCTTGCTGCTCCAAGTGACTGCAGCACTCCCAAAAGAGAACAAATATCCACTGGTAGATCGTCTATCAGAAATGCTACCAGCCCAATCAGCATCAGTGTATCCATGCAACTGTATTTGAACCCTAGTCTCATAAAATAGTCCATACTACAATGTGGACTTCACATACCTGAGTATGCATCTAGCCGCATCCAAATGCGATTTCCTTGGAGCTTGCATAAACTGACTTACCAATCCAACAGCATAGCTCAAATCTGGCCTGGTAATAGTCATATAAATCAAGCTTTCTATTATGCGTCTGTACATAGTAGGGTCTTCCAGAAGCTCACCTGCATCTGCACTCAGCTTTACATTCTGCTCCAAAGGAATTGAAATAGGCTTACAGCCTATCATCCCATATTTGGACAGCATGTCCAATCCATACTGCCTCTGCAAGAGCTGTATCCCACTTGGTGATCTAATCACCTCAATGCCCAAGAAATAACGTAGCTCTCCCAAATCCTTCATCTCAAACTTCTGCTTCAATAGCATTTTCACATGAAGGATATCTTCATCACTGTCACCTATCATAATCAAATCATCAACATAAATGACAAGTAGCATAATACCTTTCTCTGTTTTTCTCACATAAAGTGAGAAATCTACCTTGGAAATCTGAAAGCCAATAGTGACAAGATACTGTCCTATCTTGTTAGACCATGCTCTAGGTGCTTGCTTCAAGCCATACATGGCTTTCTTAAACCTGCAAACAAACTCAGGATGAACAGCATGCATATAACCTGGTGGCTGCTCCATATAGACCTCTTCTTGCAAATCACCATGCAAGAAGGCATTCTTTACATCCATCTGATGTACAGACCATCCCTTTGATGCAGCCATAGCAATGACTGCTCTTACGATTGCCATTCTTGCAACCGGACTGAATGTTTCTTCATAGTCAATGCCATATGTTTGTGCATACCCCTTGACTACTAATCTTGCCTTGTATCTGTTCACAAAACCATCTGCATTGTGCTTCACCTTATAAACCCACTTACAACCAATTGCATTCTTACCTTTAGGCAAATGTACCAATTCCCATGTAGGATTTGCTTCCAAGGCATCCATTTCTTCATCCATGGCTTGCTCAAAAGAAGTGGGTTCTGGTTCCTGTATCACTTTGACCATATATGCATAGTGAATGGCTGTAAATCAATCATATTTTAGCCTATCCACAGGATACCTAGCTCTCGTAGACCTGCGCAAAGTAGGCTCACTCCGAGGTGCTCTCAAAACATCCCTGGTCTTCCTTACTCCAGGTGTAACAATAGAAGGAATACCCAACTCATCATCAATGCTCTGTTCTGAGCCACTGGATTCACCCTCCACATAAGAGTGACCTGCATTCACATCAAACATGGGCTGATCTACCTTCTCTTTTCCTTTTCGTGATACCTGCATACCACTATCTACATTGCTTTGAGAAGATTCTCCTGATCTCAATCTGCGTGTCCATGGCGAAGAATGTGAACCACTACTAGAGGACGCTCCAGGTCCACAAATATTTTGTGACTGCTGCTGTGAATTCTGTGCAGCATTATCACTTTGTGCATCTACATCATCAATCACATTTACTGGTTTATACCAGCTACTCATCTAATAAAAAATAACATCTCTGCTCACTGTAAACTTACGAGTAGAAGGGTTATAGCATCTATACCCTTTCTACTGTAGAGAGTAACCAATAAAGATGCACTTCTCAGCTTTTGGATCCAACTTGGATCTCAACTCATCTGGCACATGTACATAGGCAATGCAACAAAAAATTTTCAAATGAGAAATATCTAGTTTCCTACCAGTATACCTCTCCTCTGGAGTCATCCCATGTATTGTTGCAGTGGGAGTCCTGTTCATTATATAGACTGCTGTAGCAACTGCTTCAGCCCAGTAAAAATCTAGCAAGTCTTTTTCGTTGAGCATGGCACGAGATATCTCTCCAATATGCCTGTTTTTCCTTTCTACAATTCCATTTTGTTGTGGGGTATGACTGTATGAATATTGCTGCTTTATGCCATGCTCCTGTAAGAACCTTGCAAACTCATTTGAGAGGTACTCTCCCCCTCCATCTGACCTTAGGCATTTTATTTGCAGACTTGTTTCTTTTTCAGCCATAGCTTTAAGAGTTTTGAAATGCCCAAAAACTTCACTTTTCTTTTTCATAAAATACACCCAAACTTTTCTGCTATAGTCATCAATAAAAGTGACAAAATAATGACAGCCTCCAAGAGATGCAGCTTTAGTAGTCCACACATCAGAGTGGATTAATTCCAATGGCTTCTTACTCTCTTGAACATGTCTAGGAAATGGTTTCCTTGCCTGTTTTCCAAATTGACAGGCTTCACATACCTTATGCATTTCTGTAACCTTGAATTTAGGCAATCCTGTAATAATATTTTGGGCCTGCATTGATTTAAGTCGCTGTACATTAACATGACCAATGCGTTTATGCCAGATATCAATATTTGCAACTACACCGGTCCCATGTGCAAACATTGTTGCACTCAATTCAGGCATGTCTGTATCCAATGTAAACATTCTGCCCTTCTTCTTTCCTTTTGCTATCAAGTGACCTTTATTTTTCATATCCTCAACAAAGCATCCATGAGGATTAAATCTGATCTGCAAGCCCTGCTCAACCATTTGACCAACAGAAACCAGATTCTTGGTGATATTCGGGACATGAAATACATCGGACATGTATTTCTTTTTCCCATCCTGCATAGACAAAGGAAATTTTCCAATCTGCATAATAGGATGTGCAGTATCATCACCAGTCTCCACAAATCCTGGTTTTTCCATTTTCCTTGCATCCTCCATCCATTCTGCATGACCTGTCATGTGGTTTGATGCACCTGAGTCAACATACCATACATCGTTGCTTTCTTCTGCACTTGTCACAGAATTGTTCATGTGCTGCACCATAAACAAATGCTCATTTCTGTCATCATCCTGTTTACTAGAAGATGCATAATTCCCTTGTTGCAATTTCCCATTCATGATGTCATTCTGCTTTTTATAGCAGTCTTTAGCCATATGACCCATTTTACCACAGTAGTAGCATTCAACATTGCTGTTTGCATTTTGGCCTCTTTGCCATCCACCACGACCTCTTGGGCTCCCCCTGCCTCTAGAGTTACCACATCCTCCTCCATAGGATTGGTTTTCTTGAGTTTGCTGCATATTCTGATTTCTACCACGGCCTCCAAATCGGCCTCCTCTACCTCTACCTCTACCTCTTCCAGTATTTGAGTAGAAGACAGCTTCTTTTGAAGTTCCTCCTGAAGAAGATGCACCACCATTTCTCTGCTCCTCAGAAATTAGAAGAGCAATCAACTCCTCAAAATCAGGAAATCTTTCACGGACGGAAATGGATGTTCGGAATTGTGCATAATCCTTTCCTAGACCATTCAAGGTCACAGAAACTAAATCATCATCTTCCACTGGCGACCCAATGGAAGCAAGTGCTCGGTTGCTATCTCATGCAAAGTTCTAAGAGTTTCCTTAGGCTTCGGCATGGCTGGGGGCTCAGGCCTAGATGAGCAAGATTGGTCAACACTAGGATTTCTTATGCTCTTGGGGTTCTCACGTTTCTCCTAAGGTTTTGTTGCTATTTTGTCATGGTTCTTCTCGGATGTGACTGGTATAGATTTGTCACCTTGTTGTGACAGCGTTGTATCCACTCTTGATTGATCAATGTGAGTTCTATTGTCAGTGGATAGAGTGTTGCAAGCAACTATTGATGGCAACGGTTGCTTTGGTTTCTCAGAACACACGGATGTGTCTGGGGTTTCACCGCTATTCGGAGAGGCATCAATGAGTTCATTGGTTGGTGGACTCGATGCTTTATTCATCAGCTCTCCAGTGCCCTTCGTCTCAATGTTCTTGGAGTCCACAACCACCTGCATCTGTTGTTGTTTTCTCTGCTTTCTCCTCTTTTTCTTGGTCAATGAAGGTGCCTCTCTCAACGACCCATGACCCTGGGCTGTATCGACCGTTGATGTGCTCGGTCGGGCCTCAGCATTTCCCGTATCTAGTGTGTCCTTATGGGACATAGCCGTGGTTTGCTGAATAGCCTTGCCCGATTGTGAGGGCACAACTGCTGCCCTTTTCGGAGAGTCTAGCTTTTCAACCAACTCCCTTGCGTTTGACTCCTCCGTCCTAGGCTTTAGGCACTTTGAAAGCGCTGGAGTTGTTGAGGGATTTGGTTGCGACACCTCCACCGGTAAACTACTAAGGACACGTTCCACAAGGGGCATTGTCACAGCCAAGGGCTATGACTGCTGTGATCCCGGATTGGAAGTAGTAGCAACTAGTTCACTGGGCTGGCTACCCTTGGTGGATTGTGATGTCAAGTCCTTAGGGCGATCAGAAGTGGTTGTGTCTTTTGTTGGCCTTTGAGCACTCATTTGTGTAGATCGAACATGAGTTGATCTAGTCGCATTAGGTGGCTCAGGCATATCCTTGGGTCGAGAGCTACAGATGGCATCATGTCCCACCTCTTTGACGGTTGGAAGCTTAGATGGAGATAGTGATTGGAATTGAGCAGTCGCCCTTGACAACTGCTGTAGTGCTTCCTGTGTCTGTTTGGGGGAGGAGGGCGTAGGAGATCTAGGGCTCTTAGGTGGGCTTGGCACTGGCTGAATGATTTGCTCGAGGCTACTAGACAATTGTGCCATTTGCTTTGTTGAGCGATCAGCCTTGCCTTGAGCAAGGTTGTGCCTATGATACTTGTTCTCCCCTTGGGCAATCAAAGGCTCCTTGGGCACTAACAATTTTTGTGCCCGCTCAATGGTTACATATGACATCTTCTTATTAAGCATGCTAGGTTGAGGCTCTTTCTTTCGAACACTCATGTCTGGTTTCTTACCTCGAGACCTAGGGTTTCTCTTAGATTTCCTCCTGTGGTTCGTTGCTTTTGATGCATTCTGGCCTTTAGTCGACCAGGGAGGTTTAGCAAGGGGTTTTGGCACCCAAATCCATTGGTTGCCTGCATAATACCCTTGAGCCCGGAGCAACGCCTTGGATATCCATCGCAGCGTTGTGCTGACCCTCCATCGATGCCTGCGTCTATAAGGCTTGGACTTCTTTCGTGGTCTTCTACGATATCTGTAAGTCCAAAGCCCATCCTTGGCATTGTCTCTTGACCTTTTTGTTTCAAGCATGGCCTCACTCACTGGTTCTCGCTGTTCGACCTGTGCTTGTATCAACTCTTTCAACAAGTCCTTGCCCTCGTTTGTAGGCTTGACTATTATGTCATCACCTTCCTTGCCTTTCCCTTGAGGTTCGATGAGGTCACCCTTGCTAAAGGTGGTGACTATCCTCACACACGGTAGCGTCAGGTGTATCATCTGTGCTACATAGTCAGCCTCACATTTGGTCGCCCTTTTGAAGGGTCTTCCTAAGAGGGTTTCCTTCCTGCAGCTAGCACTTTTTGGAGGAACGTGGAATAGGATAGGCAAGCTTTCCGTTTCAATTGTCGCAAGGATTTTGCACTTCCCTATTAGTGCTTGTGGTTGTCCCCCATAAGGGCTAAGAGTTGCACTAGTCCGTGTGAGCTCTGGTTGGCCTAGCAGGGTCCATGATTCATAGGTCAAGATATTAAAATCTGCTCCTTCATCAATTAGAGCATCGATAGTATGCTCTCTTTTCGCGGTGAGTTTGACCCTAAGATAAGCAGGTGGTACTATGTCTTCATCTTCCGGGTCTTGGCTTGTAAATTTAAGCCTTCTGATAGATGCCCTTGAGTTCTCGACTACACGACCAGATGTGGATTCTCCACTGCTGTCTTGGATCATCAGTGCAGTGCTATTCAAGGTATATCTCTCATCAAGAGTGTCATGTCTAGTCATCTTGGCATCTGTTGCTTGCTGATGTTGCATTTCGCTCTGACTAGACATGGTATGAACACAATGTCTTTGTGTTCTAGTGATGTGGCCTTTTTGCCCTTGATGGCTAGATTGGCCCCTTGAGGTTCTAGGGTCTCTGTTTGTCTCTGTTCGGGTATGGGCTTTTGGCTGCTCTTTTGCACGTGAGAATCCATGCTCGTCTAGGGCCATTACTTCACTAGGGTCCAATTTAGAAGACCTGTCACGGCACGCGTTTTCTCTCCAACCTACTCGGGGGAGGTGCGGAGGGGGCGGATCCGGGGGGGGGCAGTCCCCCCGGCCCGCAGGGCCGTTACGGTAGACGCCATATGCAATTTGGAGGACCGTTTATAGCCAAATTTTGAACTACGTGCTCTAAATTTTAGCCCGGTTATGGATCTGTGATGTGCCTTCAGCTCTACGTAGCCTTAGGGGTCGATCTCGGGGTTTAGATGTATCAGAATTTGTGTTCTAGACACGTGTCCGATTTTGACAGTTTTTTGTCCGATTCTCAGATGTCCGATTTTCAAGAGTCCGATTATCAGAATCGGACGTCAAATTTTGGGTGGGTCCGATCGGACCAGTGGTCCGATTTTGGTCACGTCTGATTCTAGGAGTCGGATCAAAAAGTGGTCCGATTTTCAAGTGGTCTGATTCTGGGAATCGAATCGGACAGGGTGGTCCGATTCTGGCTGGTCCGATTCTGGGAATCGGACGGTCTGGTCCGATTGTGAGTGGTCCGATTATGGACTCGTCCGAGTGTCCAAGTGTCCGAGTCGGACCGGTTGGTCCGAGCGTCCGATTCTCAAAATCGAACGGGTTGGTCCGAGTGCCACGTGGCACGTCCGATCAGGCTGGTCCGATTCTGGGAATCGGACGGTCTGACTCCCGAACTCGGTGGTCCGATTCTGGGAATCGGACCACAGCGAGTTGGTCCGAGTGCGTCGACGGGCGGACGCGATTCCCGCGCGTTTGTCCCCCCCTCACTGTCTGGTGCACAAATCACCACAAACTTTTTAAATCTTGTCAGGGCACTTGTTGGAAAACATCAGACTCACCTGGAGCAGCACGAATCACCGATGCCTATGAATCGGAGCAGCGCTTCCACGTCCTGTGAACCAGAAGTTCTCTCTCTCTCTCTCTCACACAAGGCAACCCAAGGAAATGAGGTCTGTCCTAGCCTCCCAGGCCTCTTAAGGTCCTTTCCGAGCACTGCAGAACCTCACAGCTAGTTCCTTGTCCCTATCTTACCCAGAAACTTGAATCTGGTCCCCTGTTTTCCTGTTTCAGCCTGTTATACAGCAACAGAAAACCCCACTGTTTGCCTTTTTTTTTCTTCTTTTTCTTTGTTTTTTCCTACCCTAAATGCATCCAAATCGCAAAATAAATACCTATACTACTCCATTCCACAACATAAATCACAGAAAGCAAAAAACCTACTTGCCAAGGAGATCGAATACCATCTTCAACCCCCTCGCTTCCTACCTATCTACCTCAAGCACCGGTTCGGGGGAAACCCCTTACTTTGATGCTCGATTCGAAGCGCGCAAGCGCTCAAGACTTGAATTCGTTGGTCCCGGCAACGAAACCAAAATGTGGGAGCTTTCACTCAACCGCCAAGACCCTCGGACCGCTTATTGTTTCAAGCGTTCCAAGCCGAGCACTAATGGCTACCTCTCACATAGCCGACGCGCCATCCATATCTACGGGTGTAGTGAGCTTACCTTGATGCCGTTCGAGTTACCTCCTCTCCCGCGCACTCCGGTAGCTCCACGATCCAAGTGCAAGCTTCAAGCAAGCTCCATCCTCAAGCTCCACGCTCCAAGCTCCATTGCCGCGAGCAAGACAAGAGAAGAGAAGAGAAGAGAAGAAGAGAGGAGAAGATGGAGAGCTTCTCCTCCTCGGTCCCTCACCCTCACACACTCACTCCCTCACACTCACACTCCCTCTCTCAAGCACAAGCTCAAGCAAGCAAGAAGAAGAAGAGGAGAGCTACTTTTGGCCACACACAAGAATGAGCTTCTCATTCACTTTTCAACTTTATATACAAAGCCCTAAATCCCTTTTGGGCGGTCATCCCCTTTTCCCCTTTTTTACATGGCCGGCCATAGTCTAGGCCCTTTTTCCCATTGTCCTTCTACCTTCCTAGCTTCCTTTCCACCGCCCGTCTACATTTACAAATTGCACGGGTGAGAGCCCGGCGCTCTTTTACAAGATTTCAGGGTGCGCCTTTTTATTTAAAATGCGCCTTTCCCCTTTTGTGTTTGCCTTGGACTTTTAAGGTTGCCCTTGTGCTTTTGACATTTTCTCCTTTTCTTTCTTCAGTTGGGCTACCTTTTTTCCACCTTTGCCCTGCGTCTTTTCCACTTCCTTTTGCTTTCTTCGTGTTGGGGTTAACACTAACCCTTCCCTTTCTGTAGTGGAATAGTTCATCTCTGTCTCGGTGAGCTACCTGCTGACAAAGCTCACGGGGTAATCAAGATTATGTTCACCAGGCTGGCATAGAACAGCTCCAATAGCAAACTTAGAGGCATCTATATGTACATGGAATGTTATACTCCAGTCTGGGGCTCGTAAGATTGGTGCAATGATGAAAGCCTTCTTCAACTGTTCATATGCACGCTGGCATTCCTCAGTCCACTCGAATACAATCAGCAGCTTGTATAATGGTCTAGCAATCAGTGCATAATTCAGTACAAAACGTCGGTAGTATCCCATATAGCCTAAGAAACACTGAACGCCCTTGTAGTTAATGGGTGGTGGTAGGTCGACAATGACCTTGACGTTTGAGAAGTCGGTGGCAATGCCATTCCTTGACACTACATGCCCTAGGATACATCCATGCTTCACCCAGAACTGGCACTTTAAGGGGTTCAACGAGAGGTTATATAGCCGACACTATTCAAAGACAGCTCTCAACTTTTCTAAGTGTTCGGCCCAACTAGAGTGTATGCATAAGTCGTCTACGAACACCTCTAACTCGCGTCTAAGCATATCCTTGAAGATGGTGCACATTAATGGTTGGAAGGTTGCAGGCGCATTCATTAGCCCAAAGGGCATAATGATGTAGGTGAATACACCCCACTTCATTGCGAAGGCAGTGTTGTGCCTATCGTCAGGGTGCACTTGCACTTGATTATAGCCAGAGAAGCTATCCAAGAAGCTGTAGGCTTCTTTGCTTGCCACCCTCTCTAGCATGTGCTTAGTATACAGTAAGGGGTAGTTGTCCCTCTTCGTAGCGGCATTAACTTTCTTGTAATTCACGCACACTCAAATTTTACCATTCTTTTTTCATAACGATCACTATGGGCAATACCCAATCCGTGTGCTCAATCTCATATATAAATCCTGCCTCCATGAGCTTATCGATTTCTTCCTTCACTGCATGGGCATGTTTGGGATTCATAGGGTAAGGTCACTGCTTTGTTGGCACCGCATCTGGAACCATTGGGATATTATGGGTCACAACCCTAGGATCGACTCCTTTAAGTTCCTCCAAGGACCAGGCAAACACATCGACATACTCTCGTAGGAGAGAAACAAGTCTAGCCTCCTCATCCTTGGTCAGGTCGTTTGCAATGAACGCAGGTCGAGGCTTCTCGCCTTCCCCTCTGCCAGGTCAACTTCCTTGACCTTGGCAGGTCCCTCAATTGGCTCACTGGCTTGCCCTTGTCTCTTTTCTCCTAGCAAAATCACCACTCTTTCACCCTCCTTAAAATTTGTGAAGCGTTTGGGGAGATCCTATGGCTTCTTTTGCCTCTCTGCTTCTGAGTCTTTAGTTTGCTTCCTGGCCTCCTCCCTTAGCCGTCTGTGCCTTAGGTGGACTGGCAAGTCTCCTCTGGTACGTTTGACCTTAGAGGGTTGGGGTATTTCGGGATCACTCTCTGTACTGACTTCAGACTCTGAGTTAAACTCGCACCCCTTGCTTGAGGAAGGAGTTTCGCTAGGGGGTCGTAATTCAGTAGGTGAATTCATCTTCAGTACTGGAACTACCAGTGGCTGCACCACCCCTACCTGCTCGTAATCCATGGCCCCATGTGCTCCAACCAGGACCTATCACACTCCATCAGCATGACTCCTTTTTCCTTCCAGCCTGCTCTTTCCCTTCTAGGCCTAGAGTCTGCCTTGATCTATTCGATTTGCTCTCCCCTCAGTGTCATATTCTATCGTGTCTAACTCTTCTTCACTCTCATCCCCAACAGAGTCACAGTCTTCATATCCCTCATCATCGGAATCTTGCCCCTCTAACTGCTCATCATCCCCAAGGGTTTCCACTCCAATCTCCTCTTCATCAGTGACTAAAGTCCAATTGTATAACAGGTTAAGATTAAGATCGTGAATTTTGGTCCATTTCCACTCAGGCCTAGCCAAGAGATCACTTAGGGGTTTTAGGTTAGCAGCCATGTTACCCTTCAGTTTATCAGTCAGGCATTCTATGATTTCCTGAAGCTCGAGCTTGTTGGTGGGGATATGGAATGAGACTGGCTGGCATGCTTGGTGATTTAGCAGCTTGCCTATATAGCTCTTCTTCATCTAAGAATGGTAGGTCAACGGTTGTCAAGACATGCATCCAATCCCGCTCATCCTTAGGGCAAGGGATGTACTTAGTCAATGACCCATAGGGTTTGCTTGCCTGTACATTACCTTTTAGCGTGGTTGAGATAGCATCAAGGTTGGCTGGGGTAGTCTTCCAGGTGTCCATCTCAACCCTCATTGCTTCTGTTCTATTCCCCAAGAAGATGAGATTGTTCCCCCAATCTTCAATAACTCGCGCGTTCCTCATCTAGGGTCGGCCTAGCAGTATGTCATAGTCCACTCCCTTCATAACAATGAAGTTTATGGAAAACTGCACTCCTGCGACCTTCACTAGCTAGTTCTTTAGGACCTCGAATGGTCTGACCTTCATTCCGTTGGCCAATGTGACATTGAACCTAGCCTCTTCCACATGTGGGTTTCCCCAGGCTTGTAGAACTGCATGGCTCAAGACACTGACCCCGGCACCTATGTCTACGATTCCTTTTCGTGTTGCGTCCCCCAAGGCTAAGATAGGTAAGACTACATGCATCTCCGTGCCTTCCCAAAAAGCATTGATGTGCAGTGACCTTGGAGTTGAGTATAGTGTTAGGCTTGGAATCTGTGTGATTGTGTCCTGCTCTTGCAAGTCAGCGACAATATGCCCCCCTTTTCCCTCCACCCAATGCCTTAATTCTTACCATAAGGGAGGGTGCTGCCGAAGCAAATCTCCTAGGCTCACGGTTACTGGGGTGGTTACTAAAGTGGTGAGGAGGTTTCTGGGTGGTTGGCTTCCTCCTTGGTCAGCATTCTTTGGCCATATGTCTTGGTTAGCTTGCTGACAAGCTTCTTCTTGGTCTTGCCTATGTGGCATCTCTCGTGGTGTGGGTGCGTTCCCCGATTGAGGTCACGATGGTGAAACAGGTGTATTCACACTAGAGAGGTCTTCCAGTATGGGTTCTACATCTTTAAGGTGTTCCTGGGCATCCTTGACCCACTCCTTAACTTTGGCTATAGCCTCGAGTTGCCGTCTAGGGTGGGGGTATTTCCCTACCTTGGCACTCCCTAGTTCTGCTGTCTTAGGAGTTGAGGTCTCTACCTCTGCATCAGTGACCCCCTTTCCTGCCACTAGAGTTGTAGCTTCCTCAGTCTTAAGGGTAATCTTTGCACATGTTCTCTTTCTCCTTCTCCTTTGGTTTTTCTTTCCCAACGAGGTTGCATCCAGGTTACTTGGCCCATGCAACGAGATGCATGTTCATTTTGTCTGTGCTCGCATCATGACATGCAGTGGGATGGGCGTATCCTCATTGCCAAAGGTCTCCACACCGAATAGCCCCAAGGGTACAAAGGGCATGTTGGCAAAACTAGCTGATGGCTTCCGTCTAGGACAGTCAGGAAATAGGTGTGTGATTCCACACTCGGTGCATCGAAGGTCAACTTTGTCCTTGTTTGCATGTTCCCTTTCCGGGCAGCGTGATGAAATATGGCCTGGATGACCGCAAGTCCAGCATGAGATTGGATCTTGACTTGGTCCTCCAAAGCCTTTGCCTCTTCCTCTGCCTAGCGCCATTACCGATACTGGTCGATAGTCCATTAGGACTGGATTGCATTCCTCGTCATAGGAGATGTATGGGTTCACATAGGTTTCCTCTTCACTAGGTTATTCCATATATTGAACAGGAGCGTCACTCGGTGGTTGGGTTACATAGGGCCCTGGTGGTCTGGGTATGCCTGTTGGGTTCATCTCTAGCCTAGGAATGGCCGGTCTTGTGTCATTTGGTGCTAGAAGCACCAATTGGGCTCCCCTGCCAAAGAGGTTAGGTGGCTTGTTGCCTAAGTATGGAGGGTTGTATTGCTGCGCATATGGGAATCTCCTTGGAAATCTGCAATGCAATGTGTCATGACCGAAGCTACCGTAGTTCGAGCACGGCCTAGATCTAGGATCTTGACACTCGGCTGGGAGGTGGTTTCCACCACAATGTATACTTTGCACATGTGATCGCATAGGCTTCCTCATCTGTTCTTGCAATCATGCAAGCTCCATTCTTACCTTAGCCAGCTCCTGGCCTTGGTCAACACCTTTTCCCTTATCCCGTATGCTGGAGTTCTCTCTCTCTCCCAAAGCTGTTGTCTGCTCTAGAGCTCTCTGGCTTGTACTGTCTTCTCATGCTTCGCTCCCTAAGCTGATCGTCCACCCTTATTGCCTCTTCAAAAACTCTAGCTAACACGTCTCTGTGTAGAGTGGAGTTACTAGCCAAAGCCTTGTAGAGCTCCTCACTTCGAATTCCACTTATAAACACAGTAGACACAGCCTTTGCGTTAGGTTGCTAATTGGCAAGGATCCTCTTGAAGAGGCCACACACATGAGTAACGTAGTCTCTTACGTCTTCCTTTTCCCTCTAACTGACATTCATCAACCGGACAATGAGATTGTCAGAGTACCATGCCTCAGAGAATCTCTTGATAAAATGGTCTTTAAGATGGGCAAAGTTCGTGCGCTCAGCTGCATCTAGACTACTGTACCAAATTCTCCCCTTATCACCTAAACACAGTCAGAAAGCTTGAGAGCATTGTGCAAGGTTCGTGAGACCGTTTGCTTCGCAAACTTGTTCGAACTGCTCCACAAAGCTATATGGGTCATTGCTAGGTTCATACTTGTCTAGCTGCTTTGCTACAACAGGGATCCTAGATTGCCCCTTGCGTGACCCCTAATCTCGAGAGTAATTGACCAAGGCTGTTGCGCTCTGCTCAGTGGACGTGTTGTCCATGAGCCGCCTGGCTACAAGTTCACTCAATGATAAGTCAGCCTCTGCTGCTCGCCCTCTCTCTGCATTTGGTCCTATTTTGGCTGCACCAGCCAGGGCTAGCACAGGCCTCGTACATGTCTATATCTTGTTGGATTTTCCTAGCATTTTACTCGTGGTTATAGGCAATTATGCTCTCTAGCGCCTTTCTAATCGCCCTTCTTTCCTCTTCTAGGTTTGCTACCACTTCCTCTACTAGCCTGCCCTGAACTACTGTCCTAGTCAACAAGTCATACTCATTGAGTAACTCCTGCACTATGACTGGGAATTCTCCCAAGTCTAGTCGGTCCTCTCCTTGTCCTCTCCTTGTCCTCTCCTTGTCTGCCTCGTGATCCTGACATTGCTCCCATTTCCAACTCCACAAGGTCGTCGATCAATTTGAGTAGCTCCGGCAGCGTCCGATCCTCTATGTTGTCGCCTTTCGAATCTTCGTGTCCTCTTAGGGTCCTATTGATGGGGCTCTCAGGTAGCCAGCTATGTTTTGGGATCTTCTCCTAGAAGTGGGTTCCTTGATGTTATTATGTCTCCTGACGAGCTCCTTGTTATTGAAAGCATTCGTCAATCTTATTCACAAGTTGTACTTTGTGCTTTCTAGTGCTCAATACAAAAATAGGCTTTTCCTTTTCTTGTAGTGCACCTTAGGTGATGAAATCAAAAAGTGAGGTGCAGATGCACGAAATGCTCAATGCAAACTCCACTCTTCCCCTCACGTTCGTAGCCTAATGTGGCTCTAAGTGCAGATTCTAGCTGATCTAAAGTTGTACTGAAAGTCCTTACTACATTCTCTATTCTGCTTCAGGGTTGGTTGGTTGGCTGGTCGCCGAATGTCAAGTCAAATTCTAAATTTGGTCTGCTCAATGTCTAGCTGTTCGGGGTGAATCCTCGGTTATCCTATTTGGCCTATGGCTTCTAAGGCTAAACTGGGTTCCTTGGGGGATCATAGATGTGACCAAGGTAGCCAGGTCTGCGGGGCAGGTTTAAAAACCTTCTATTTAAAGTTCTGGTGAATTGGTCAGATTCTGGGAATCGGACGGGCTGGTCTGATCCTGGGAATCAGAAAGGTTGGTCCGATCTTGGGAATTGGATGGGCTGGTCTGAGTTTCACACTAGGAATTAGTGGTCAAATTCTACTTTGGTCTGATTCCCTAGTCGAACAGGGAAGGTCTGACTACTGCAATGGATCGAGTGGTCCAAATCCGGAACTAGGACACGTGGTCCGATTTTGACACCGGATCCAATTATAATAATCGGACAGAGTGGTCCGATTTTGGGAGTCAGATCAAAAAAGTGGTCTGATTTTTGGAGTCGGATGGTCCGACTCCAAAAATCAAGCGGTCCTATTCTGGGACTCGGACGGCCTGGTCTGACGGTGCGAACGACGGCCCGCGGGTTATACGCGATGCCTCAAGATCAACGCCTACTCCATAGAATCATGCCATGCCTTCCAAATAGGTACAAAGCAATAGAGGGAACTGCTAGGCATACCTTGAAGCAATGCGGTGCTTGAATCGATCGGTGCTTCAACGAACTCCCCGTAGCTCTCTCTTTCTCTTGCTCTCTCCCTGGCTCTCAAGCCCACTCTCTTCTCAAAAGGAAGGATGTCAAATGTGGTCCTTCCTGGTTTCCTTGGCCGCTTATTGCCCCATCCCAGCCTGCTGTAACCTTAGAAATTAATCCCTCATACTCTTCTAGCCAGAAATCTGACTGTGTGTCCCTATTTCCCTATTTCCAACAGCAGAGCAGAACCCTTCTGTTTTTCTTCTTTTTCCTATCCTAAACTTAATCTAATGCAACAGAAATCAAAAACAGAGATGGGGATGGATGGTCCTACTCTAATATTCAACAACAAATCAAAATACTTACTTGCTCCAAGGATCAAAACCTCCTAAATCTCCTAACTATCTCAAGCACCGGTTCAGGCTGCAAACCCTACTTTTATGCTCGATTTGATGCACGCGGCGCTCAAGGCTCGATTTCGTCGGTCCCAGCAATGGAACCAAAATGGAGGGAAGCTACAGAGCTCTACCCCGAGACCTACGAACCGCTTATTGATCAAGCATTTCAAGCCGAGCGGCCATGGCTACCTCTTATATAGCCAACGCGCAATGCCTACCTTACGGGTGTAGTGAGCTTGCCTTGATGCTCGATCGAGTTCCCTCCTCTCTCTTGCACTCTGGTAGCTCCATGATCCTTGCGGCAAGCTCAAGCAACCTCAAGCCCCCTCTGTCAAGCTCCATCCTCCATAGCCGCGCAAGAGAAGAGAAGAAGAGAAGATGAAGAGAGGAAATGGGGAGCTTCTTCTCCACGATCCCTCACTCTCACACACTCACTCCCTCACACTCCCTCACTCAAGCACAAGGAAGAAGGCAAGAAACAAGAGAGGAAGAAGAAGAAGCTTTGGCCACACACAAAAATGAGCTTCTCATTCACTTTTGAACTTTATATACATGCCCTACTTTTTGGGCGGTCATCCCCACTTTTTACATGGCCGGCCATTAGCCTAGGCCCTCTTTTCCTATTTCCCACCGTTCTAACTTATCCCATTCCCACTAACGCATACAATTTGCACAGGAGTGAGTCCTGCACTCTTTTTACAAGGATTCGGGAGCGCCTTCACATTTAATGGTGCGCTTTTACTCTTTTCTTTTCTCGATGTGACACTAAAGCCTTCTGGAGAGGTTGTCATTCAAATTTTTGGGGTCTGACCTCCATCCGGGGCGCCTTTTCCTCCTGTGCCCTTTTGGTTATCTCCTTCTTCCGTTTTTCCCGCACCTCTACTCCATTTTCCGATCCCCTGTGCTGTGGTAAACAGAAAGCTCAACTTCAATGTTGATAGTAGGCAATGAGTTGATATACTAAGGCATTGACAAGGTTAAGGGGTCAAGATATAGCCTATGTTAGGGCATAGGATGCCAAGATATGAAGCACAAGGGTATATGGATGATCCACCCAAAGATGGGTGATTAGTGTATATGGAGTCACTAAGGTCTATCTAAATTTAGAGTCCAAAGATCCACCCAAAGATACCAACATGATGCTAAAAGAGACTATTTACTTGAGTGATTAGGAGTTTAATTGAGCTTTTCCTTATGCTTATGCTTGCAAGAGGCTACGGTGTCCTTGCATACATACCAATATGATTCTTGCATGTCAATTATGGATTTAGATGTATAGTGCTTTGATGATGGTGCCATCAAACGTATTACTTCTCAATGAAGTTTCTTTATTTCTCTTGAATCTACCCCAAAGAGTAGTATTCTCATATGTGTGAGTAACTCATCATATGCTATTAAAAGACTTGGGTGAAATTGTATTGACTACTACCAATGGAAGTATTTTCACACTTACAAATGCTCTATATATACCATAGGTCAAGAAGAATTTGCTATCAATTTTTGCACTTGCTAAGGTTAGCTTGATTGTCGTTGATGATAGATGATTTCTCATGTGGTGATACATTTATTGCATTTGTTTTGTCATGTCGTGAACTATACAAGCTTAATAGTTATGGTGAATCTATGGAAGACATGGCATGCATAATTGTAGATTTGTATGCTATTTTAGATGCAAAATTCTAGCATGCATGTTTGGTCATCTAAATTTTGCTAGTTTGTTGCATCTACAAAAATTTTAGATGGTGTCCTCATTGCCTACTCTTGGGGCTCCTGCAAAATACATTTATGAAGGCTACATATTAGGTAAAATACAATGTGCCTCATTTCCAAAATATTATTTAGTGAGAGTTGTCCATAAAATGTAGCATATATCTATCTTTTGGTATATCTATATATACTTTATGACTTTCATTGATGTGATTACACCAAGTGTACCTGGGTATATACTCCGAAAGCTAAGTCCAAACTATTTTTGTGCTTTAAGAAGTTTGTAAGGATGGCTAGAAAATGTGTCAAGATGTAAAGTTTGTACTCTCTATGGCTTGGCATAGAGAAAAACCCTTTCTTGCTCACTTGTATATTTTCGATTTCCTAGTTTATGCTTCAAATATTAGTGTAACAAGGCAAGAAATTGGATAATGAGATTGTCAAGTATATATTTGTTGATTAACTACTGAAAGTAAAGGTTAGAAGCATTTATAAACTAAGAATATTTGGTGAATGTTATCTTTGTGGTGGATGTTCTTTAACCTTAATTTTGTGTACCAAAGAGGTTGATGTAGTACACACATAAGATATCTGTAATACTTTGTTGCCTCTTCTCAATGGTAGATAGTTACATGCATAGTCAAATGAGAAAAATTTTCAGCATGTGTTGGTTTTTCATGATTCCACAAATTAGCCTTTATCATGATAATGCAAATTATATACTTCTTGATAAGAGAGTAAAGGTTGAGCAATCTAGGACTATGCTAAAATGGTTGGTACACACCTTGTGTGATGACACATTAGATGCGCCTTTGTTTATTTGCATTTGTTTTGGCTTTTATAGTACCTCTTGTGTATCAAAGCACTAGAAGGGTAAAATTTTAGCTCTTAGACAAAGAAATGTTGATTCCCACCTTGTAACAAAGGCATTTGTACAACATGTATTCATGCAAAAACAAATGCATATTGCACCCACTATGCCCTTTCAATGAAACATTGCAAACAGTAGATATTTGCAACTCATTGAGAATGAGAAATTTCATGATATCTATGTAACTACTTGTCTCATATTTACAGAAGTATACCCTTCGGATTGCTGTGAGTGGCAAAATGTTGAGAGTTTCACAGGTTCTTTTAAGTGTTACCACCTCAAAATTGGTAGATTGCTCTTTGAGGGGCATACAACTAAGCAACTCACAGAGGACCTTGTTTTTTTCTATGACTCCAAGTACATATTTCCCAAGGGGGTCGAGAATATGGAACCTGAGTCTATGCACATATCGAATCTCAATAGCATAGAATGGCCATTGTGTAGTAGCAACATTTTGCACATGTGTAGCACACAAATTTTAGCGGACATATTGAATTCTATGAAGCCAAGCACCAGCTCAAAGAATGTACATCTAAGTTGGTTCATACTGATTGCAATTTTTGCACACATGTTCAAGGAATGTAAGGGTTTGAGACGTACCAAAAGCATGTACGTCATAAAAAGTGCATCAGATAATTATGTAACAAGGATTCTAGGCAAAACTTGGACATAAAAAATGACTCACAGTCCTAACATAGTGAAGTGTCAAGTCACAACAAGGGGCATGGCTTTCGGGTAAAATTTTTCTCTCTTAGTTGACTATTATCTTACTTTGGGATGAATCGGCTAACTTTCCTTTCCAATTATAGGTACTTTGTCACACGACAAACTTTATGCCTGGTGTTCAAGTATCGTAGATGGAGGATGCTCAAGGGTAAATGGTTGTGCCTTGATCAAGACATGCGTGAAAGTGCAGCTGTGGATGTTATTGTCATTTGTGAGGGCCACAAGCCCCAAGTGTTGCAAATGAGGATGATTGGCCCTTGAGTATAATGTGCCAGGAAATTACAATGTTAATGAGGAATCCACCTGTTAGTTTCTATTTTAAACTAGATGGTAGGAAAATTCGAAGTCGAGCTGAGGATACTGTTACCATTGGAAAGTGTGTGGCTCCACATATTTAGAAATTGTAGAGTCTCCCTAAAAATCCCAACACCACAAGTTGTAATATCCAACACCTATAAATTTTTTAATTTTTTTTGTCAATAGAATATTGTCACTTGCAAACTTGTTATATTTAAAATTTATGGTATTTATGTAAAATTATACACTTGTTATACACTTTTCACATCAACACATTTACATATGCATGTAAACTTTACAAAGACATAAGTAAAGCTGTAACTAAATATCGTATGCGAACAACCCTTAATGGTTTAAAACTTAAGGTCTTTAAGGTAGAGCTAGTTTAGTTCTTGTTTCATTGTTTCATTTCACACTTTCTCTCTTCATCTCTTTATATCCACCACATCCCTCCTACCTACTACGATGGATGCTCGCACACACTTTGATGAGTGGATTCACGAGACTATCTTTGCTAGCCAGGGTGACGAGATATTTCAAGTTTTCTTTATGAACTTCAACCTTGAAAGCGTGCTCTCATCGTTGGATACCCCTTCAAGTTTTGGAAGACTTTGTGAGCACCATTGCTACCCTACACATGCTCCATCGAGGGATCTGACATGACTTGGGTGCCTCTGGAACAGCTCATGGTATTTCAAGCAGGGAAGAATCACCAAAAAGTGGTGAATAGGTGTTTGGTCCACGTGGATCCTTCGCACAAAGTATGCATTGTTTCCATGGGCAATGCACCAAGTACAACACCTTTGGATCTCGTGGAGTGTGATTGTGCATTGGTAATTTACCTCCTTGCATTGAATACACCCCTAGAGGAGGAGAGCAATGAAGATACAAATCCACATGTTGTTACTATCACATACATGGGAGAAGAACTGATTGAAGATCTCACAAATGTTGAAGAGGAACATCGAGAGGTGGCAGAGTAAGGGTTGGTTCTCATGGTGCCATCTTCTTCAGGACAGCCCACAAGTTGACAAACCCAACCTTGCCTCCTTGATGCCCATTGAAGTAGACGGTGTACAATACTTGCTTCTATGAGATGTGCTACAATACTTGGAAATGAAGGATGAAGAGTTGTTTTTCATCCTAGTCAGGGATTCAATGGAAGAACTAATCGACTATGATTACATGGATGTGCATCCGACGATGGCAAAGATTGGAAGATATGATGGCACAAGCTTAGATACAGTGAGTGCCATCATAGCAACATAGGAGCATATTATCTCGATTGAAGAAGATTACCTTGTGTCAAATGTTCAATTTGAAGCACTACAACATGATCTGTTCGGCCCCAACTTCCCATCAAGGAGTTTGTAGATCCCTCTGCCCAAAGAGGTGCCTCGCTAACACACGAGGAAATGAAGATACAAGAAGATCTAGAGAAGGTGAGATTTCTAACTACCATATATTTTTAAGCGACGAAACTTGATGGTAGGGTGCGACGGGTCCCCCTGAGTCCACCGATGAAATCCTGGCAAAAAATGATGCCAAAATTTCATCGGTGGACTCTAGGGGACCCAGCGCACCCTACCGTCAAAGTTTCATCGATTTCTGATAACTCTAGGTTAGTTGGTAAATATATTGTTTGATTTGACTTTGTAATTTATGACATACCGTATATAGATGAGTTTGCATCAAGGCAAGGAGGAGCTTATCATGTAGATCGACGGAAGGATTTAGCTCTGAAGGAGTACATTGGCAACCTTGTTGCAGACTTGGTGCTCTTTCATAAGAAGTCTCACCACTAGGGCAAGAAATAATCATGAAAATTTGAGCTTTGACCAAGTTTGGACCTTTTCAAGAGACACATGTGATATCTAGCTTGGAGAAGGTGGTGCTAATCAAGCGGTCAAAGCTTCTTTACTTGTTTGTCCAAACACGTGGTGGAGCAACGTGTGTGCTTCCTACATTAGGTGACCTTGCTAAAGTGTCAGGTCCACTTCTCCTGGAGAAAGAGTTGAAGGGGGGGCACATCATTTTTGAAGCAAAGAAGGAACATATATTTTCATCAGAAGCTGGCCCCTCCTCTCAACTGATGAAAAAGCCAAGGAACAATTGAGAATTCTTGTTGGCTATGGGCTTTTTGTATCTACCATCACTATCGGCCAAGCATATATTTTTATTGATGAATATAATATATTTTACTTTATCCTTATAAATAAATATTTATTGAATAAATGTGTTTTCGTGCAAGTGTGATGATAATGTGTCATACGTGAATGATGCATTCGCATATGTTAACATAATCCAATTTAATTATGTTAATGCGTAGTACTGCACTTGCGATTGTGCCTAAGTAATAATGTAGCTCATATCCGTACATATTACTACTTTTGATGCATTCGTACATTAAACAAAAATTAAGAGTCGTGTGTTTCAAGAAACAAAGCAAAACAACTTTACTCAATTATTTAAATTCAGTACACATCGCATGAGATATTATGTATATATAAATAAATATTCCAATGTGGTAGAGTATACAAAATTTTTTGGTCTTCCAAGATGCTATGGTGCTATAACACTCATTACAAAACCTTGCATAATTAATCTCATAACCTATGGAGGAGTCCCCTTGCCATGTCGAAGCCGAACGATAAAATTCATGTCTTTATTTGTAATTGTCATGTTTTGCATGGATGGCCGCTAGCTGTGTATCATCGAACAAGTTGATGAGAAACTCCTCTACAACTGTTTATAGGGCCTCCATAGCTACAACAGTCCACCTTCTTGCTGGTAAGCCGTCCCACACTCATGCCCAAAATCTTCCAATCCCTTTCAACTCCAAGTCTTGCATGTCTTCCCAAACAACCTTGTGAAAATATCTTTTTGGGATGAGAAGCTTGTATCTGCATTGGATTCTCCTTATCTCCCGAAGGGCAACAGTGCCCAGTTTCCATCTCCTCTTCTTTTGTGGTGGTTGTTATGCTCTATGGGGAGCACCTATTGCTACACTAGAGGAGGCTCCACCTTGTGCTCCAAGTGATGGGCCTTGGCATGAGGTCTTCTTGGGGCTGAAATGTCGACATGCTTGCTTGGTGCGTGCCATGCAAGCTCAAGGAGGGCAAGATGGAGAAGAGACAGAGGTTGGGGGTGTGAGAATGGAGAAAGCAAAGAAAGCAAGATGTGAAAATGAGAAGAAGAATGAACTTTTAACCCATTTAAACCCCAAAATTAGGTCAATGCAGCTTCATATGCATTATCCATTGTGTGATCGTAAATCCATAACCTTTTATCAGAATGCGACGAAACTTCACATGTGCACTCATTAGATGGCCAAGAGCCTTTTTTTTGGAAAAAAAATTACCTACTACAGACCCTTGATCCGAAATCTGGTAAGTCTGGCATCTGGAGCCACTTTCCTTTTGGACTCTTGGCCACCTAACGAGTGCGCGTGTGAAGTTTCGTCGCATTCTGATACAATTTAGTATTTTAAAATTATCGCACACCAAAATTATGGATGGATTGATAATTGAGAAATCAACATCGCAACTAGTGGCCCTTAAAACTTTGCACAACATAAACTATACAGAGGCATCTGGAGTAAAGTCTGTAACTAGAAATGGCAAATTTTTGCATGTTTTTCCTATTGAAATTGACAGTGCTAGCAAAAATTGTAAGTAAGAATGGAAAATACAACGAAGATGCACAGTCAAAGTTGAGAGCAAAGGACAAGAGAAAAAATTTAATTCATATTTTAAGGACGTATACAATAGTTTGGCACTAGGGCATAGTCATATATCCAATGCATGAGGAGAACACTATGTCAAAAAAGATAGCATTACAAATTGTGTTCATTCCATTGGAACCAATGCATCCTTCACTGCTTGAAGATTTCTTACAAGTTGGAAGTCCTTGGCAGTTATAGTGATGCACTTCACATGTATTGCACAACGCTGAGCATCAGTCTATCAAGTCAAGTAAAAAGGCCTTTGCATCACACTATAGAGCATGAAGACATTCTTTTGTGAAGCGATCATGTCTATCCTAACCTTGTGCCAGAAACCACCTCCTGCTTTCTGTGCGGTAGAGGTCTTGCACAATCTCATAAACAAGTCTCGAGAAGCTCACCTTCGGAATGATGAGATCAAATGAGTGTTGATACCTCCTAATTTCTCTCACGGCCATTGTACATGGCTTCCACTTGTGTTTCTTGTGGAGATGTTGAGGAGGACCCTCTAAGGGTAGCTTGAGGAAGCTGGGTTAGGTTGAGAAGGAGGTGCATCTGAGCTAGTAGATTCTCCAAGGGATTGAACACGATATGGGGCTCTGAGCGGAAGCTTATTTGTAACTACCTTAGACCTAGCCGTCTTTCTTGCACAAGAGTACAATTCATACAATTTTAAAATATTAACTTAGTATGCACCATGTAATGTGTGATATAGCTTTTTTCCCACACTTCCACCATGTTTTTGTAGAAGCTATGCACAGCATCAATAAATTCTTGCTTATCTTCATTGTTAAACACTATCTTGCGAAGTAAGGGAGTCAATTTGTTAAGACTTATCCAAGCCTTAGCTTCGGCCAACCTTGTTTTTCCTCCATTACTTCGATCAAGAACTACAAAATGTAGCTTTTTCCACCCATTGTAGTCTTGTGGCCTATAAACCATGACATTCCCTTCCTCATTGATGGATGCTGAGAGAAACTTCCTAGCCTTTGCTCCTCCAAACCAAGGCCTTTTTGGCAAGTTACCATATTTTCCTGATCTCTTCTCATCTTTTTCAATCGTCACTTGATGCTTGTGTAGCCCAATTTTTGATAGCACTCGCTTCACATTCCTACACATTGCAATGGCTTCTTTTTCTGGTTGATGTATTCATATACAAGTTTCTCCATGGTTTTGACAAAAGCATGCAATGAAAAAATGTGAATACAATCCAATGGAATGTTGAAAATGGGCTTTCAAGTGGGATCTTCTTTATTGCATGTCAATGCATCACTTGTTACCCTTTGCCAGTTCATCTTTTTGTCCTTTCCTTCCACACTCTCTGTCAAGCAATATAGGCATGGATTCTTTGTATTTGCACCATTGGAGATTCCACACATGCATTTTAAAGTTTTCAAGTCTCCTGCAAGATGCCATTCAATCAAGTATTGACCATACCCTTCAACCGAGAGCATCTCACCATGTTCTTGATGATCGATGATACTTGGAATGCTTGTGTGCATAAAGAATAGCTGCAGCACCTCAAATGTTTCCTTAGGAACTTCAAATATAGCGAGCCACCACACATGGCGCTCGGATTGAACACTAAAGTTCCTTGGGTGGTTCTTGTTGAATTGTAAAGCTCTATTCATCAAAGTTATACTAACTCTTTCAAGCTTTACTCATTTGACGACCTCACTTTCATCTAATTTTATAACAAATTGCAATTTACCATTACATTCCTTAACAGACATATTGTAGTACATTACCATTGTTGACTGCACCTTGTACAAATCTAAATAGTAATTGTTAAGTTTGGTGAGCTTCACCTCATGTGCATTTTTTGTCCCAACCTTTAGTATTTCCACGCATTGAACATGCATGGGATCTCCTATCAGCTCTCCAAAACCTTTGTATAAGTTACAAGCGGGCCTCTATTAACTTTGAAGGTTGAGGAAGAGGCACGATTCCATTTCTCTCCAGCACACGACCAAACCCAACCTTCACACCTTTGAATATCTTTAAGTAAGTCGTTGTGCTAATACCAACCCTGTCACAAATGGATTGTGCATCCACAGTTGAGAACTCGTTTGACACATCTTTTAATGTGCACTCAATCACCTTTTCCTTCACAGCCTTAAACTTAGGATTGCTCAAAGCATTTTCCAATGTACTTGCCTTCAACAATCTACTAATACACGATCCAACCTCACCCTCACCTATACTTTGAATGCTTGATCATTGAGCCGCCTAGTGTAACCGAGCAACCCATTTTCACCCTCGCACACATACTTCAACAAATTTGTGATTCTTGAGAAAGTTGGTCTATTGTTTAAGGGGTCAATTGGGTAGATTCCCCCATCAACCTACAAGTCCACCATTTCAATCCCATTTGCCTATAACTCTGCAAAACCTTAGGGTTGACACTGGTACGCTAGGTTCTTTTGAATAACGGGGTACATTCAATCTCTACCTCAATATGCACCTCCTTCTTTCCTGTATTCATTTTACTATTAATAGAAACAGGGAGCCTACTTGGTTGTCACAGGAGGTAGAGTGAAGATGCACAGGGAGGCACACAAAGGTGCCAAGGGAAAGGAGGGTATAAGTAATTCACTTTGTTAATGAAGGTTGCATAAACAAATAGAAGAGATCACAATAGAGCCATAAGAGAGTATAGATATGGGAAAAAATAGCTTAGAGGGTAGGGATGTCCAAGACTTTTCGTATTTTAGATATTTCTATTTTACCTCAAAAACATTTCCAAAAAACATGAAATTTGACCAGTTGGTTTGTCTTTTGAACAAAAGCTAGAATAGAAAAAATCCCCAAAATATCTTTAAAATAAATTTTGAAATTTCATTTTCCTTGTTCTTGATTTGAAAGTCAACTATTTTATATCTACTAATCATTTTGCATTGAAAACAAACCACCACACTCTCATAACTAACTCCTTTTTTAATATAAAATTTGGTTGAAAAAGACTTCTTGAATGAGGAGAGAGAAAGAATTTGAGTATATCTTTGTAGATAATATAAAAAAGAAAAAGTGAGATTGTAAAAGTGAAGAGAGAAGAGGATTATTTTACTATTCTTCTCCCTTTTCCTTGTTTTAAGGAGGAGAGAGGGGGGGCTAAAAGGCCCATTTGTGAGTTCATTTTTTTCCTAATACTTGTGAATAATATGAAATGGGCCATAATATCTTGGTACTAATTTGATTTTTAGATGCATTTCAATGGATTTCAATATTCTCTTTTTAATTCTCAACTCTACTAAATCATCTTTTCAAAATTTAACCACCTTACACTTTTAATCACTTTCTCTAGAAATTTTCTATGATTAATAGCCAAAGTATCAGTAGTTGGAATATCAATAGTAATTGTGGTCATTGTGATAGGTAAATTCTTTCCATAGATAATTTCAAAAGGTGCTCTACTTCTAATATAACGTGGGGTGTTACTATAAGAAAACTAGAGGATAGGGAAGTGTTGGTTCTAGTTACTTGGTCTATCAATTGTGTAGGATCTAAGAAGGTTAACTATAGTACTATATTAAGTTGCTTCAATTTGGTCATTATGCTCAAGGTGGAAAGTTAATATGAAGTCCATCTTAGAACCTAGATTTTTAAACAATATGATCCAAAAATGATTATAAAATTGAGCATCACCATAAAAAAATATGACCTTAGGAAATCTATGATAAGAAAATATAGTGTCAATGAAAAGTTTATCAGCTTGTAGAGTAAAGAAAGTCTGTTTGCATGGAATAAAATAAGTATATTCAATGAATCTATATACAATTGTTCAAATCATATCATAGTGTCTAGACATTGTGAAAAAACCAGTAATAAAATCCATAGAAATTGTTTCCATGGTTCATTAGGTACAACTAGGGACATAAGTAAACCATATGATTTTCCATGATGATGCTCTTTTGGCACACACTACAAGGGAATGGGGCAATAGCGACAGCCATTTGCAACACAAAAAAGCGGTGTCACTATTTGCATCGCTAATTCTATTAGCGATGCTAATAGTGACGCAAATAGCGATACATATAGTGACGCATATACCGATGCTAATAGTAACGCAAATAGCGATACATATAACGACGCATATAGCGATGCTAATAGCGACGCCGGTCTGAGAAAAAAGTTTCGAAAACCTGAGCATGACATTTGCCAATAAAACATTTGCGAGAAAGAATGAAAGAGAAAGCGAGAGAGTTTAAAGCTTTGAGAGAGAGAGAGAGAGAGAGAGAGAGAGAGAGAGAGAGGGAGGGGAGGGGGAGAGAGAGAGAGAGAGAGAGAGAGAGAGAGAGAGAGAGAGAGAGGGAGCTCATTACCATCATCACCGCTGCCGCCGCTATACACGAAGAAGAAAGAGAAGTGTGCAAGGGAGAAGGGAGGGAAGGTGCAAAGAGAAGGTACAAAGGGAGAAGGTACAAAGGGTTTCATCTTTAGGCCTTTGAGGTAGGTACATTGCCTCTTCTTGCTTTGTTTTTGTGTTCTCTTCTTTTCTTTTTTTGTTTTTCTTTGCAAAGAGATACATGGAAAGAGAGGGAGGGAGGGAGGGAGGGAGGGAGGGAGAAGAATGAAGGGAGAGAAAGAGAGAAAGAGGGAGAGAAAGGAAACAAAGAGAAAGAGGAAGAGAGAAATGAAAGATGAAGAGAGGGAGACAGGAGGATGAGTGAGAGAAATAATGAGAGAGAGGGGGGGAGAAACAAAGAGAGGAAACAAAGAAAGGGAAATAGAGAGAGAAAGAGAGGGGGAGAGAAATAGAGAGAGGGAGAGGGAAGGAAGAGAGAAGGAGGAGGTAGAAAAGAAGGGTGAGGTAAAGAGAGGAAGGAGAGTGAAAAGAAGAGAGAGAGGGGGAGAAAGAGAGATAGAGAGAAAAAATAGAGAGCGAGAGAGAGAGGGAGAGAGAAATATGAAAACAATGAGAGAATGAGAGAGAAGGTTAAGAAAGAAAAGTAAAGGGAGAGGAGGGAGAGAGAGATAAAGAGAGGTAGGGTGACATTTCTTTCAATATCTTTGTATTTTAAGCTTTTTATTTTCTATCTTTGATTGTCTTTGCAATGAGATGAGTTGACTGAGAGTGGGGAGGGAAGGAGGGAGAGAAATAAAGAGAAGAAGGAAGGGGAAGGAAGAGATAGATGGAGAGAAATAAAAAACGGAAAAGAGAGGGGCTTCATAAAAAAGTGTTGAAACCCGAACATGGCATTTTACAGGTTTGTAAACAAGCAAGAGAGAGAGAGAGAGAGAGAGAGAGAGAGAGAGAGAGAGAGAGAGGCCGCCGCCACTGCCACCATCCATGAAGAGGGAGGAGACAAGTGTAAAGGAGAAGGAAGGAACTTGCGAAGGAGAAAAAAAAGGAGAGAAGTATGAAGGGATTCTTCTTCAAGCTTTGAGGTAAGTGCATTATCTCTTCTCTCTTTGTTTTTTTCTTTTCTTTACTTCTCTCTTTCTTTTTGTTGATGAAGAGTGTATAGAGAGAAGAAGTGAGAGAGATCAATGTGCGCAAGGGAGAGAGAGAGAGAGAGAGAGAGAGAGAGGCCGCTGCCACCACCAATCCACCACAAAAATAGAGGGGACAACTGCAAAGAAGAAGGAAGGAACCCGTGAAGGAGAAGAAGAAGAAGAAGGAGAGAAGCGCGAAAGGATTCTTCGTCAAGCTTTGAGGTAAGTGCATTCTCTCTTCTCTCTTTGTTTTTCTCTTTTCTTTACTTCCCTCTTTCTTTTTGTTGATGAAGAGATGCATGGAGAGAATAAGGGAGACAGATCAACACAAGGGAGAGAGAGAGAGAGAGAGAGAGAGAGAGAGAGAGAGAGAGAGAGAGAGAGAGAGAGAGAGGCTGCCACTGCCACTACCATTGCCACCGCATCCACTAAAAGAGAGGGGACAACTACAAAGGAGAAGGAGGGAATCCGTGAAGGAGAAGGAGGAGAGAAGCGCGAAAGGATTCTTTAAACGCCAAACTTCAAACCAGGGGTCTGCATGCCTTTTTTTTTCCAAAAAAAATTGGGCTCTTGGCCACCTAACGAGTGCGTGTGTGAAGTTTTGTCACATTCCAATAAAAGGTTATGGATTTACGATCACACAATGGATAGTGCATATGAAGCTACATTAACCTGGTTTTGGGGTTTAAATTGGTTAAAAGTTCATTCTTTTTCTCATTTTCACATCTTACTTTATTTGCTTCCTTCATTCTCACACCCCCAACCTCTGTCTCTTCTCCATTTTGCCCTCCTCGAGCTTGCATGGCAGGCATCAAGCAAGCATGTCCCCGTTTCTCAGCCATGGGAAGCCCTCATGCCAAAGCCGGCCACCTAAAGCACAAGGTGGAGCCTCCTCTAGTGCAGCAACAGGTGCTCCCCATAGAGCACAACAACCACCAGAGAAGAAGAGGAGATGGAAACCGGGCACTATCGCCCTTCGGGAGATAAGGAGAATCTAGCACTGATACGAGCTTCTCATCTCGAAAAGATCTTTTCATAAGGTTGTTCAGAAAGTCATGCAAGACTTGGAGCTGAAAGGGATGGAAAGATTTTGGGCACGAGTGCAGGATGGCCCACAAATAGGAAGGTAGATTGGTGCAGCTATGATGGCAGAAAGAAGAGCCTACATGATGTACTATATGTACCTTCTATTACCAAGAATCTATTGTCGGTTGAACAGATGGCAAAACAGAATCTGCAAGAATCTTCTATAGGTTGGATAGATGATTTTAACTGATACACATGGCTCTACATTCGAAAGTACAAGGATGAGGTACTCGATGTCTTTAAGAAAATGGGTTTATAAAGAGAAATGCAAGTCAGATGGTTCGTTGGAAAGGTATAAAGCCCGACTGGTTGCAAAGGGATATGCACAGCAATATGGCCTAGATTATGAGGAGACTTTCAGCTCGGTTGCCAAGATGGAAATGGTGAGAATAGTCATTGCATTAGCGGCTTCTAAGGGCTGAAAATTATGGCAGATGGATGTCAAAAATGCATTCCTGAATTGTGACTTGCTTGAAGAGGTATTTATGGAGTAGTGTGAGGGTAACGTACACAACCTGAGGTGTATATGGATGTTGGCTAGCAACCCCGTCTATCATGCTAGATCCAAAAACATAGAGGTTCATTACAATTTCATCAGAGAAATTGTACTCGCAGGATAGATTGATCTACTTCATGTGAAGACAGAAGACCAGGTAGCAAATATCTTTACCAAATCACTTGGTAAAGAGAAATTCATTCGTACAGCAACTAGTCTGAGCTCAAGAAATGGAGTTTGAGAAGGGGGAGGATGAGCTTGATTCTTTTGATCTTAAAACATCTCCATCCATTGAGATTGAGGGTGAAGACAAGAAAGAAGAGATAGAAGATGACTTAGATATAGGTAAAAACAAGAAGGAAGAAGTAGAGCTTAGAGACACTACCATTCCCTATATAAGTGTTTCTGGCTCCAACACCATGGTATAACTCTTACAAATGTCCAAATGCTCCCCCAAAAAGACTTGAACAAGTTTGGAATAAGGTGGAGTGAGCAGAAGATCAATGGGACTTATTCATACATCAGGGTCTTGACTATAATGAAAGCTTGAAGTGAAGCTCTTCTTCTTAGGCCTAACAAGTGATAAAAAAGCTCCTTGAGTAATACTTTTTTGAATTGATTATATCTAGCTTTTGCAATTACCAGCTCTTTTTCTTTCCTGGGCCTAAGCAAGTGATGAAAAAGATCCTTGCAAAATACCTTTTCGAATTGATTATATCTAGCTTTTGCAATCAAAGGATTCAGTTTTTTTAAAAAAATCTAATACACAATTTTTAGACATTAGGTGTAGGTGACATTGGCAAATGAATTATGCAAGAATATTTGGTGCATATAGCTAGAAGGGTGGCAAGGCATGTAGCCCTACCACCTAATTTTTTTCCCATTTGTAATCGTCGCTATTTGCATCGGAAATTTACTCTGCAACCATCGCTATTAGAGTCTCTATTACCATCTCTATTAGCATTGCTAACCTAATTAGCGACACTAATAGTGACGAATCGATCGTGTCGCTAATAGCAATGCAAATAGCGATGACGAGGGTAATTTTTTCCATGAATGATTCCGTCGCTTTAAACATTGCTATTGGGTCTATATGTTGTAGTGACATAATGCATTCAAACAATAATTTTGTAATATATTGCTTCATTGCAAGTCAATAAAAATATTCTTTGCATGCAACTATCATAGATTGAATTTCTTTATATCCCATATAAGCAAGTGCATGTATTTCAGTCATGGCAATGTTTCTAAAAGTTACAATAATACATAATTTTCTTTAATAATATAAAAATCAAATTACATAAGAGTAATTGTAAAAAAAATTAGCATTAGTATTCTAAAATCTTTATCAAATAAAAGAAAAATCAAGATGAAAAGCATAGATAGAAATCATTGCATCAAAAGTTTGAACTTTGATAATGAAAACACAATTCAAATATGTAATATTAATTTTATCAAAAGTAAACAAATGATGAGATACAATATTTTCCATTAGCCACCAATACATTTGCAACTATATTAATATGACATGGCTGGTATTGAATCATTGAATGAAAATTTTGAATGAAAGAAGCCCATTTAATATGTTCGTTTGAAATAAGAGATTAGTTCAGTAAATGTTTTATGGCCAATTGATCAATTTTGATGAGAACCTTGGACCCCTATAAGGTAATGTTTCTAAATATCTAAAGAGTGAACTAGAACCTGTAATTCTTTATCATAAGTACTATAGTTTGTCTAGAATTTTTAGTTTATGAATTTCATAGCGATAGGATAAACATTTTACATTAGAATTGCACTTATGCTCGAATCACTAGATTTAGTGATTATAAGAAAGAAAGGCTAGGAAAAATCGGGCAATCGAAGGATAACTACATGGGTCAAAAGAACACAACAACATAGTCAAAGGCAAAGCAATCAATGAGAAATTTCTAACTCTTGTAGTGAAAACCTACTAATATGGGAAAAGATCGAACTTCATGCACACTCTTAGGATTAGGCCAATCTTTTATGGTTTGAATTTTCTTAGGATTGACAATGCTACCTTCAATAGAAACTAGCATCCTAAATATTTAATTTGATTTTGAAAGAATGAACTATTATCAAGATTAGCATATAAATGACTTTTATGTAGTAAATCAAACATAATGCTAAGATGTTTTTTATACTCCTCTTTTGATTTATTGAAAACAAATAAATCATTAAAGCAAATAATCATAAAATCTTGATAATCCAAAAAAAAAAATCTATTAATCACGTGTGCACATGTAACTGGTGCATTAGTGAGATCGAAAGTCACAACAATAAATTCATAGTGTCTAAATTATGTTCTATATGCAGTCTTAAATATATTAGTTGAATCCATACAAATTTGATAATATCCCAATTTAAGATCTATCTTACAAATTTTTTTGGCTCCCCTAAGTTTATTAAGCAAATCATCAACTCTTAGAATATAATGTTGATTTTTAATAGTCACCTTATTTAAAGCTCTATAATTAATGCATATTTATATGTTTTTATGAAAAAAACCAACAAGGTAGGTGTACCAAAAGGAGGAGAACTAAGATGAATTATTATTTAGTAATTTATTTACAATTTATCTTTGAATTTTTTTTTTTGTGCAAAGGACTATGCCTATATGGAGCTTTAAATGGTGGAGAAACCCTAGGGAAAAGTTCAGTTATGTGATGTAATTCTCCTCGAGATGATAGTATTTCATGTAGGTAATCACCTGCAAAATAATATTTATAGGAATCTAAAAGCTTTTTCTATGTAGGTATCAATGTAGAATATTTAGAATTTATACTTCAGTTACAGAAATCATGCATGTCTTGTGTTGCTTTCTAAGTGCTCTCTTAGCTTGTGTGTGACTAGTTAATGAAAATAATTTAGTCTTAGGATCACTAGTCAAAGAAATAGTTTATCCTTGGAATGCAAAAGTTATTGTGTGAGTATGATAATCAATGGCATGATTAAATTGATATCTAAAAGTCATATCAAGGATAATATCTAATGATTGGAGAGGTGCAATTAGAAAATCACCATTTGCTTTATATGTACCCATAGAAAATTATAATTATTTTATTCCCATGTTTCATTATTCTAATTCCTTGAAATATAGCTTTAACCTTGTATAATGAATGACTAATCTCTAGTTACACCTCTTAACCAAATTTTTTGAAATAAAGTTATGAGAACTATCATCATTATACAAAATAATAACATCTAAATGATTCACAAAATCTTTCAACTTCAATAAAGCATGTAAAGAAATAGGTGTACCTGGTTTTTCTTTAGTTGTTGTAATATATCCATATTCTAATTAGGAGCGTGATTAGGTACCTCCTCAATGTTATGCAATTGAGTTGTATTTTGATTGTTGTTGGGTGTAAGTGAAACTCAACAATCTGGTCAAAAATGTCCAAGTATTTTGCAACGATGACAAGTAAACTTGGGCCTTTTATTTTGAATTTACCTTATTATCTAGACTATTGTTTGCATACATTTGCATGCTCTTGCTTTTTTATTGGAAGTTGAAAGAACTATTGGGTGGAAAAGAATTAGATGAGAAAGCACAAAAGTTTCTTATTATGGAAAGGTTGGGATGGATAAAATTGTTGACCACAATGCATCTAGGCAATGGATTGAAATTCCTTTTCACTAGCATGGGCATAGGAAATAGCATCATGAAGGGAAATGGGTATGAGAGAATTCAATCTAGCTTGGATGCAGAATTGAAGACTATCTTTGTATTTGCATTGTAGGTGTGCTCTTGAATACTTCCTCATGCATGCGCAATAGCAAAAGTATTTGCCAAAATCTTTTCATGTAGGCAACCACATTATCACCTTCTTGCCAAGATAAATTAGACCAATTACACATCACTTGAAGATGAAACATGAACATAAGGAAATATTCATAGAGCTACTCAGACTATAGCTCTACTCACATTAAACCTGGAGCAGACTCACTATAACTACATACTATAGCTCTAATAGACTAATGAGATAAAAGGCTATTAAAAAGCTCTCCAAGACAAAATAAAAATTTTATCCTATTTTTTATCAAGTTTAGAAAATTGAAAATACTTATGGCTTATTTGTTGGTACTACTTAGTTTGTTGTGTGTCAAAAACACCTTTCAAAATTTGAGCAAGATGATTTGATCATATTCATTTTGTGCGTAGAATTTTGTTGCCACACACTCTTGAACCATCCTTATAACTTCATCCAAATTATGTTGAAGAATATCAATTTATTGTTGCAAAGTAATTTTCAAAAGAGGCAATTCCATATTTACTTCATCCGAGTTCAATGGTCCTGACATTGTAGAGAATACTTAGCATGGTAGGAACATTCCTAAAAAATCTCGCATGATAAAATTTACTATGTGAACATAGTTTTGTTACTACATAATATCTGCACTTCACTATTATGTAGGAACAAGAACTTTGACAAACTTCTTAGCTTGATAAATAAGTCTACACCTCTCCTACATAAAAACATAGTATTGCAATGGTGGAAAAGTATACTTTGAATTTTCTTTAATAAGAACAACATTTGTACAGGCTATGAGGAAAAGATTATGTGAAAAGGCTTTATGAAAAGGGGATTAATAATGCCTCCCCCCGAACAAAAAAAAATTGACTGGCTGGTAGTTATGCTTTATTATACAGTTTTTTCCCCCCTTTTTAGGCTTGAGAAAGCTTAAACCTTGGAAATAAGGTATTTCAACACCGCTTGTTGGTATTGATCAAGCAACACAAGCCATCCATTAATATGGTAGTGGAATTACACAGATTTGCTGGCGAATTGAAGTGGTTTTGTAATTGGTGCACTCTCCTTTTCAAATCAAAGTAGTTTGATACAACTCTCATGCCGAATTCAACAAAGCCACTATAGCTTGATCATAACCACTAGAAGAGTGGTTTTGAAGAATTTGTGGGTTTTAGGAAAGGATAGAGAGTAAAAGTAGCAGAATGCACTTTTTTCAAAGGTTGAAAAGAGGGATCAATTGATGTTAAAGGTGACCCTTGTGGACCACAAACTTTTATGTAAATTTAGCCTTCGTCCACTAGATAGTTGAATGATATTTGATGTAGATGATGTTAAAGTATTCAAGATAGATGGAAGCTTTTTCTTTGGTATTGACGGGTCCACCAAAATCACTGAGCTTTGATACTAATGTTGCTAGGTTTTATCATACAATAAGTATAAATTGAAAGAAAACAATAGATAAATAAATTGTAAGGAAGCTAAGAAAATCCACAAAGCTTGCACGTCACAAGAACATTGAATGAGCACCTTTTCCATGCATATAATTACTGATTGTGTTAAGCGTTTATGTTCAAAATAAATTGAAGACATATTTTTGTATTCTTGCTTACTTTTTTTGCACTACTTACACTTGGCAATATAAATCTAGATAACCTATAGCTTTATATCTAGAAATATTTTAACCTTGTTAGATTTTATAATAAATACATCTAAAATAAATCAATTATACATATGCACATGCAAAGCTCTTATGCTTATGAGCCTTTACAAAAATGTAATATTACCACGTTGTGTAATATACAAATTTCAATAATATTTCCATTATATAAAGCGCGCGCGGAACACTAGGCCACTTCGAAGCGGCAAGGAAAGTTGTTGTGCTATCGCACGGCAACTTCGCTCAACAATCATTTTTCATATTTCTCTCTCCTCTTTTTCCTCTCTCTCTCTCCCTCAAATTTTCTATGTCTATTTTCTCTCTCTCTCTCTCTCTTTCTTTGCCTTCTATTTTAGTTTTTTTTCTTCTCTCCTAGTTCTCTCTCTCTCTCTCTCTCCCTCTCTCTCTCTCTTTTCTCTCCCCGCTTTTCTTCTCTCTCTCTCTTCTTTTATTCTTCTCCCTCTCTCCTCTCTTTTCCTTCTCTCTCCCTCTCCTCTTTTTTTCTTTTTCTTCTTCTTTTTCTTCTCTCTCTCTTCATTCTCTTTTTAAATTTTTTATTTTTTCTCTCTCTCTCTCTCCTTTTCTTCTCTTTGCACTTTTCTTCTCTCTCTCTCTCTCTCTCTCTCCTCTCTTTTCCTTCTCTCTTTCTCCACTATTTTTTATTCTCTCTCTTTTTAAAATTTATCTTTTCTCCATCTCTCTTTCTCTATAATTCTCTCTACATGTTCTCTCTCTCTCTTCTTCTTCTTCTTCATCTTCTTCTTTCACTTTCTTTCTCCCCCCAGTCTCTCTTAAACTATGTAAATTTTATCTTTTTCATATATATAATT